>NC_057797.1:675236150-675368439 GCF_018294505.1 Triticum aestivum | reverse complement strand
CTCGTGGGCCCCTTGTTGCTCCACCGACGTACTTCTTCCTCCTATATATATCCACGTACCCCCAAACGATCAGATACTGAGCCAAAACCTAATTCCACCGCCGCAACTTTCTGTATCCACGAGATCCCATCTTGGGGCCTGTTCCGGAGCTCCGCTGGAGAGGGCATCGATCATGGAGGGCTTCTACATCATCATCCAAGCCCTTCCGATGAAGTGTGAGTAGTTTACTTCAGACCTACGGGTCCATAGTTAGTAGCTAGATGGCTTCTTCTCTCTTTTTGGATCTCAATACAATGTTTCCCCCTCTCTCGTGGAGATCTATTCAATGTAATCTTCTTTTTGCGGTGTGTTTGTTGAGACCGATGAATTGTGGGTTTATGATCAAGTCTATCTATGAATAATATTTGAATCTTCTATGAATTCTTTTATGTATGATTGGTTATCTTTGCAAGTCTCTTCGAATTATCAGTTTGGTTTGGCCTACTAGATTGGTTGTTCTTGTCATGGGAGAAGTGCTTAGCTTTGGGTTCGATCTTGCGGTGTCCTTTCCCAGTGATAGAAGGGGCAGCAAGGCATGTATTGTATCGTTGCCATCGAGGATAACAAGATGGGGTTTTTATCATATTGCATGAAATTATCCCTCTACATCATGTCATCTTGCTTAAGGCATTACTCTGTTTTTAACTTAATACTCTAGATGCATGTTGGATAGCGGTCGATGAGTGGAGTAATAGTAGTAGATGCAGGCAGGAGTCGGTCTACTTGTCTCGGATGTGATGCCTATATACATGATCATACCTAGATATTCTCATAACTATGCTCAATTCTGTCAATTGCTCAACATTAATTTGTTCACCCACCGTAGAATACTTATGCTCTTGAGAGAAGCCACTAGTGAAACCTACGGCCCCCGGGTCTCTTTCTCATCATATCAATATCCATCACTTTATTATTGCTTTGATTTTACTTTGCCTTTTACTTTTTACTTTGCATCTCTATACCAAAAATACAAAAAATATTATTTATCATCTCTATCAGATCTCACTTTCATAAGTGACCGTGAAGGGATTGACAACCCCTAAGCGCGTTGGTTGCGTTGAGCTATTGTTTTTGTGTAGGTACGAGGGACTCGCGCGTAGCCTCCTACTGGATTGATACCTTGGTTCTCAAAAACTGAGGAAAATACTTACGCTACTTTGCTGCATCATCCTCTCCTCTTCGGGGAAATCCAACGCAGTGCTTAAGAGGTAGCACTATCCAGCATGCTTCTAGAGTATTAAGTTAAAAACAGAGTAACGCCTTAAGCAAGATGACATGATGTAGAGGGATAGACTCATGCAATATGACGAAAACCCCATCTTGTTATCCTCGATGGAAACAATACAATACGTGCCTTGCTGCCCCTACTGTCACTGGGAAAGGACACCGCAAGATTGAACCCACAGCTAAGCACTTCTCCCATTGCAAGAAAGATCAATCTAGTAGGCCAAACCAAACTGATAATTTGAAGTGACTTGCAAAGATAACCAATCATACATAAAAGAATTCAGAGAAGATTCAAATATTGTTCATAGATAGACTTGATCATAAACCCACAATTCATCAGTCCCAGCAAACACACCGCAAAAAGAAGATTACATCGAATAGTTCTCCACAATAGAGGGGGAGAACGTTGTATTGAGATCCAAAAAGAGAGAAGAAGCCATCTAGCTACTAACTATGGACCCGTAGGTCTGAGGTAAACTACTCACACTTCATCAAAGAGGCTATGGTGTTGACGTAGAAGCCCTCCGTGATCGATGCCCCCTCCGGCGAAGCTCCGGAACAGGCCCCAAGATGGGATCTCGTGGATACAGAAAGTTACGGCGGTGGAATTAGGGTTTTGGCTCCGTATCTGATCGTTTGGGGGTACGTAGGTATATATAGGAGGAAGGAGTACGTCGGTGGAGCAATAGGGGGGCCACGAGGGTGGAGGGCGCGCCTGGGGGGGTAGGCGTGCCCCCTACCTCGTGGCCTCCTGTTTCTTTTCTTGACGTAGGGTCCAAGTCTCCCGGATCATAATCTTCCTAAAAATCACGTTCCCAAAGGTTTCATTCCGTTTGGACTCCATTTGATATTCCTTTTCTTCGAAACCCTAAAACATGCAAAAAACAGCAATCTGGGCTGGGCCTCCGGTTAATAGGTTAGTCCCAAAAATAATATAAAAGTGGATAATAAAGCCCAATAATGTCCAAAACAGTAGATAATATAGCATGGAGCAATCAAAAATTATAGATACGTTGGAGACGTATCATTTAGCCTCTACGATCTCGTGGTAGATGGAACTCTTGTAATATTCATATCATCAAGATCAATCAAGCGGGACGTAGGGTATTACCTCCATCGAGAGGGCACGAACCTAGGTAAACATTGTGTCCCCTGCCTCCTGTTACCATCCACTTTAGACGCACAGTTCGGGACCCCCTACCCGAGATCCGCCGGTTTTGACACCGGCATTGGTGCTTTCATTGAGAGTTCCACGGTGTCGTCACCGTAAGGCTTGATGGCTCCTTCGATCATCAGCAATGATGCGGTCCAGGGTGAGGTTTTTCTCCCCGGACAGATCTTCGTATTCGGCGGCTTCGTACTGCAGGCCAACTCGCTTGGCCATCTGGAGCAGATCGAGAGCTATGCCCCTGGCCATCAGGTTAAGTTTGGAAGCTTGAACTATACCGCCGACATCCGCGGAGACTTGATCTTCGACGGATTCGAGCCCATGTCAGGTGCGACGCACCGTCATGATGAGCATGACTTAGCTCTGCTGCCGGACGGTGTTTGGGTGATCACCCCTGTGGCTACTCCGGCCTTTAATCCGGAGCAGATCGTGCCGTCCGAGGACGGGTGGATGGACCCTGCCACGGAGGCCGCACACTCCACAGCGATAGAGTCAAATACTGACTTCACCCCTATGAGACTTGTGTTGCCGGACCCTTGGATTCGTCCCCAGCCACAGGCTCCGAACCGCCTACTTCCGTGCGTATCGAATCCGATTGGGCACCGATCATGGAGTTTACCTCCGCAGATATCTTTCAGCACTCGCCTTTGGGCGACGTGCTAAATTCATTGAGGTCTCTCTCCTTGTCAGGAGACCATTGGCCGAACTATGTCCGGCTCGAGTGGGAAGCGGACGATGAAGAAATCCGTCCCCCACCCACCACCCACTTAATAGCCACTGTCAACGACTTAACCGACATGCTTGATTTCGGCTCCGAGGACATCGAGGGTGTGGACGACGATGTAGGAGAAGAACAGGAACCACCGCCCACAGGGCGCTGGACAGCCACCTCATCATACGATATATACATGGTGGACACCCCCAAAGAAAGCAATGGCAATAAGGCAACAGAGGATACTCCCTTCGAGAAGCAATTTAAGCACCAGCGTCATCGGCGCCGCTCTAAGCCCCGCCATAGCAAAAGCAGCAATACCGGCACAAGAGACAATAACGCTGCGGACAGTGCCGAAGACGAAGACAATCACCTCCAGCCATACTTCGAGCGGGAGGATGGGCAAGCTAGCCCCAAGGAACAGGCGGCAGACGGAGAATCAGAGGATGGCAATTACATGCCCCTCTCCGATGACGAGGTGAGCCTCGGTGATGAAAAACTTATCATGCCTGAGGATCCTATCGAACAGGAGCGCTTCAAGCGCCGGCTTATAGCCACAGCAAAAAGCCTGAAGAAAAAGCAACAGCAGCTTCAAGCTGACCAAGATTTGCTAGAGGATAGATGGACCGAGGTACTGGCAGCCGAGGAATATGGACTCGAGCGCCCAACCAAAAGTTACCCAAAGCACAGGTTGCTACCCCAAATTGAGGAGGAAGCATTAAATCCTACACCACCAGTGTATGATGCGGCTGACCGGCCACCTCGTGGCCGAGACAAAGCGGCATATCAGCCCGAAGTCCAGACCGCACCCTGTCGCCAATCAAACAAAAATACCAAGGCCCGGGGTAACACGCAGGACCTGCGAGAAGTATTGGAAAACAAATCGGAACATAAAAGATCGATCTACGGATCACGGGGGCACGCCCAACGCGTGACGACGACCGTCACGCCGGATACACTAAAAGCAAATCCGGCCGGGCCGAATACAGCAGACAAGACTCATATGAACTGCGTCGTGATATAGACCGGCACAGAGGCGCCGCTCACCCCCTATGCTTCACTGATGAAGTAATGGATCACGAGTTCCCAGAAGGTTTTAAACCCGTGAATATCGAATCATATGATGGCACAACAGACCCCACGGTATGGATCGAAGATTTCCTCCTCCATATCCACATGACCCGCGGTGACGATCTACATGCCATCAAGTACCTCCCATTAAAACTCAAAGGGCCTGCTCGGCATTGGCTCAATAGCATGTCGACAAACTCCATTGGCAGTTGGGAGAATTTGGAAGGTGCGTTCCTTGACAACTTCCAGGGCACTTATGTGCGACCACCATATGCCGATGACTTGAGTCACATAACCCAACAGCCAGGGGAATCAGCCAGGAAATTCTGGACTCGGTTCCTAACTAAAAAGAACCAAATTGTTGATTATCTGGATGTCGAGGCCTTAGTGTCATTTAAGCATAATATCCATGACGAGTGGCTCGCCCGACATCTCGGCCAAGAAAAGCCAAAATCCATGGCAGCCCTCACGACACTCATGACCAGCTTTTGCGCGGGCGAAGATAGCTGGTTGGCTCATAGCGACAACACAGCAAGCAACCCTGGCACATCAGAAGCCAGAGATACGCAACAAACACAAGCGCCGCAAAAATGGTGAAAACGCCGAAGATACGGCAGTCAATGCCGGATTTAGGGGCTCTAAGTCCAGTCAGCAGAATGGGCCACTCAAAAATGACAATCCGGGTCCGTCCAGCCTGGACCGCATACTCGACCGCCCATGCCAAATTCACGGCACCCCAGGAATACCAGCCAATCATACTAATAGAGAATGGTGGGTCTTCAAACAAGCCGGCAGGTTAGGTGCCAAAAACAAAGATAAGGGGTCTCAAAGCGGCGATGGAGACGAGGAGCCCAGCTCGCCGAGTATAGGAGGGCAAAAGAAATTTCCACCGTGAATCCAAACGGTGAACGTGGTAAACAACACCTACACTCCCAACCCGGACTGAACGCACACCCTCAGGGATGTCGACTTAACAGAACCAGTCGTCCCACAATATAAACTGGGGCCAATCGCCTTCAACCACATGGATCGTCCGGTTAACACCACTTAGGGCAATCTAGCCGCACTAGTCCTCGACCCAATAATTAACGGGTTCCACCTCACACGAGTCCTTATGGACGGAGGTAGCAGTCTAAACCTGCTCTACCAGGACACAATGCGCAAGATGGGCAACGATCATTCGGTGATCAAGCCCACTACAACCACCCTCAGAGGTATCATACCAGGTGTGGATGCCAGCTGCAGAGGGTCCATCACCCTGGAGGCAGTCTTCGGATTACCAGACAATTACCGTGCCGAAGAGTTAATCTTCGATATTGTCCCCTTTCGCAGTGATTATCAGGCACTGCTCGGACGAATCGCGTTCGCTCGATTCAACGCGGTGCCACATTATGCCTACCGTAAGCTCAAGATGCCCGGTCTACGCAGCGTCATCACGGTTAATGGCAAGGCCGAACTTTCCCTTGGCACCGAGGAGTATACCACTGCCTTAACAGTAGGAGCTACAAGTGGCACCTTCCAACCGAACCTCGAGTCGACGGCCCGATTCTCGGACACCGCCAAAGGACATCGAACTACTTCACGGCAGGATAGCCTGGCTCGTCTAGAGCTCAATTAAACACTCCGGCGAGGGCCAGGACATGCCACATACCGCGGCTCAACCGCTCTGTGGCACACAAGCATTTCTTACATTTTGTTTGTAGGTTCAACTTTGCGCAGACCAGGACTGGCGATATGGACGCAGCCCGAACGCACAAGGGAATCCTTATATATTCCCCGCGATGACCATCCGACTATACTCCGGATCCGCACACAGCTTCTTCCCCCCTGGTCTAAGCAGGTTCCACAGTCATATTTCTTTTCCATCACATTACATGTACTCACACGCATCGACGTACTACTCAAATACAACATGTGGATTTATATAACACTTATCTACTATTATTTCTTGTTGAAACTCTTTTGTCAAGTGGCATCCGCACATCGTGATATGCCTTACATATGCCAGGGGCTTCATTTTACCCATAATACGGCAATCAAGTCTGAACACCTTCATGGAAGTTCGACACCCCGAACTTATAGCATTATATGCATCAGCTCTGAATCATGTCTTGGGTCAATAGTTGGGTTTACCTGGCTCCCACGTTTTGGTACCTTACGTTCCGCTATATCGGCTAAGGTAGCACTGGGAGAACTACTGCGATTGTGTCGCAGTTCTTCCGGACGAGCACCTCAGTAGAGAAAGCCAAAAACTGACTGTCATGATGCGGCGAGAGCTGGTCAGCTGTTCGTGAGCTTGTAAAATCTTTAAGGATTTTCCGCATAATGTCATAACCAATGCAGCGTGCAATGGATCGGCTTTCTTCCGATCAGGCGCTTATATAGCCCCTCTTGCGGTCTTCCGAACACCAGGGGCTGCGCCTACCTTACTTTTCTAAAGCTCCTATGGCTAAGTGAGAGTGATAAAGCCCTATAGTCCAATTGCCTAGTTCGTTGTGCTGAACACCTCCTTCGAAGGACCCAAAACTGGGATAAAGAGTGATCAGGTTTATCCCGAACACCCCCGTACTTCCTACGTGGGGGCAGAAGCCGACGACTGGCCAACTCTCAAGATTAATATATAAAACGGCCGGGCAGGAGGATAATTTTTTATATAACAGGCAATAAATAATATCAATGACCTTGTTCAACATTACAAAGGACAACATGATTGTATTCATGGAAATATAATGTCCTTGGTGCATTGCTCCGCCGCTAGGCAGGATCCCTTTAGGACACTTTCATAATATAATTCGGGCTTGCGGTGCTCCTTCCCCTCTGGCGGTCCCTCGGTCATCAGCTTTTCAGCATCCATCTTTCCCCAGTGCACCTTTGCGCGGGCGAAGGCCATTCGCGCACCCTCTATGCAGACCGACCGCTTGATGACGTCAAGTCGAGGGCAGGCACTCACAAGCCGCTTCACGAGCCCGAAGTAGCTGCCTGGAATCGGCTCGACAGGCCATAGCCGAATAATTAAATCCTCCATGGCTAGTTCGGCCGCCCTATGCAGTTCGATCAGCTATTTCAGTTGGTCGGCAAAAGGCACCGGATAATTCGGTGCCAGATACTGCGACCAGAAGAGCTTATCTGCAGTGTTCCCTTCTTCGACTCGGTAGAATTGGGCGGCATCCGATATTCTGCGGGGCAGTCCCGCAAATACCCCTGGAGAAATCTGAACTCAAAATTAGAAACATCATTTTCTCCTCTTATACTTGCTTTACATGGAAAAAGCCTTACCCACCGCGATCGTCCTCGCCTCTTGGATCTCCAGCAGGGTGCCTTGGGTTTCCCCCTGGGCATCGCGCGTGGCCTGATGAGCCCTGGCGAGTTTGGATTCTTTCTCCGTTAAACTCTGCTCCAAGGTCTCGCATTTCTTCACGGAATCTTGAAGCTCCTGCTCAGCTTCAATAACCCTGGCCTCGTGCTTCTCACGAAGAGCCTGCTCCGCGGTTGCCTTTTCCTCGGCCTCGGCAACAACCTTCCTCAGAACCTCGACTTCGGTCATCGCCCCTGGCGCAAATAATGAAACATATTTTATCATACTGAGAATTTGTTCGCACTAAACACGAACAAGGTTGGCGCATACCTTGTTTATCCTCCAACTGCCTTTTCAACCGGCCAAGTTCTTCTTCGGCCCGCTCCAGACTTTGATTCAGTCTGGAGACCTCCGCAGCATGAGAGGCAGCAGCCACCACAGACGCCTGCTTATAAAAGAAGAGAGATAGATGTCATCAAGTGAGTCTTCCTGCGAAAATAAAATTGATCCTATGTCCGGTCCTTCCTTGCACCGAACAGTGTATCAGGGGCTGCTATCCATACTATGACACTCTCTGAAACCTCATAAAACATACCTCAAAGCCTTTTATAAGGATGATACAGGCTTCATTTAGTCCACTCTCAGCAGACTGAATCTCCTTAATCACCGCACCCATCAGGGCACGGTGCTCATCGACGATGGAGGCGCTCTTCAGCGCCGCCAACAAAACATCCGGCACCTCTGGTTGGACAGAGATTGCCAGTGGAACAGGCACGCCCCCTCCAGCCGAGGGAGGCCGCCTGCTTGATTCTGGAGCCGTATTGGTCTCCGGAATTGCGTCCGGCTGGGAGCCAAATTCAAGATGGCTCCCGCCGTCGACCCCCATGTCTCCGGCCCCCGAAGTTTGACCTCCAGGCGCCACTTTCACGATCCCTTCCCCCTCCTTGGCCGGGGTCCTTCTGGGACGAGGCCTCGGTATTATTCACATATTTGGGGGAAGGGGCCTTCGGGGGCGTCCCGCTCTCCATAGCATCCGAGCTCAGCAAATCCTCTGATGAGGATCGTTCGGTGCGGACATTGCCAGACTACAAAAAATATATAGCTCGGGTTAAAATATTATGCCATGATGAGTCTGGACGCCTAAACGTGTTCAGATTTTACACTCATGAGTTCACCAGGGGCTGGGCCCTGGGATCCCATGCAGGGTTGCTATTAGCGGCGAGAGTGGACTCTTCTGGAAGAGGAGCTTTTCCCCTTTTAGGCGACTCGGCCTCCAAGTGTATGGAGGCTGCCCTCTTCTTTCTTCCCCCTGCCGGGGATTCGTCTTCCTCATCCTCCTTGTCCTCTTCGGAGGCAGAACGGATGTTGGAGCCTTCGGGTATTGTGCCCAAAGTGCCGCGGCGGCGAAGGCCACCCCGGGTCTTTTTGGCCTCCTTCTCGGTCTTCTTCTTCTTCGGCGCCTTGTACGGCGCTGGGCCAACATCTTCGTCAGAAGTGGGCCGACCGGTTCTTCGGGCAACGGGGCTGGACAATGGATCTGCCCCGCCTTCTTCATCCAACACTAGGAGAGTTGAGGAAAACACATTAAGCATTTCCCTTGGGTTATGCGGATAAAACGCATAAAAACTTGTCGAGCTTGCAAGGCGGGACAGTTGATACCCGCGGTCCTCGGCCGAGTCCGACCATGACTTGTCGTACTTGAAAAGCACCTTCCAGATGTATTCGTGCGAAGAGCCGTAGAGCTTTCGTAGGGTCTGGTGCTTGGCCGGATCAAATTCCCATAGATTGCAAGTCCGGTGCTGACAAGGCAGGATCCGGCGAACTAACATCACCTGGATTACATTGACAAGTTCGATGTTCTTGTCTTCCATATCTTTAACTCGCGTCTGGAGCATAGACAGTTCGTCCGAGGAAGACCATTTCAGGCCCTTATTGGGCCAGGATGTAAGCTGCAGAGGGGCTCCAGATCGGAACTCTGGAGCAGCGGCCCATTCCGTGCTGCGCGGCTCAGTGATGTAAAACCACTGCTGTTGCCACTCTTTGACGAAATCATTAAAAGCACATGTTGGCCATGTAATGTTGGGCATCTTGCTCACCATAGCGCCTCCGCACTTGGCGTGCTCGCCGCTCACCACCTTGGGCTTCACATTGAAAATCTTCAGCCACAAGCCGAAGTGTGGCGAGATGCGGAGAAAAGCCTCGCACACGATGATGAATGTCGAGATGTTGAGGAAGGAATTAGGGGATAGATCATGAAAATCGATCCCATAGTAATACATGATGCCGCGAACAAATGGGTGGAGGGGAAACCCTAGCCCGCAGACAAAATGGGGGAGGAATACAACCCTCTCTTGGGATTCCGGAGTGGGAACGATCTGTCCTGCTGTCGGGAGACGGTGGCCGATTTTTTTGGCCAGATACCCGGCCTCCCGAAGCTTTTTGATATGCTTCTCCTGGACGGTAGAGGCCATCCACTTGCCTCCTGCTCCGGATCCAGAAATTTTCGGAAGGCCTTTGTGGGCGTAGAAGACGAACGCTCGGGTGCTGGGGCTCGAGCGAGGGGGAATGGATCGGGAAGAATAAGGCGTGGGTGAAAAGGAGGAGTCCTTGTCCCTTTATAAGGGCAGAAGAAACTATGTGTCTCCCCACTTGCCTCGTAAACTCGCTTATTCCCCAAGCACCGTAATTGATGGCGCGGTTGGGTTACCCACACCCGTATTGATGAGAATCCCGTGATAAGGGGACACGATCTCTGCTTCGACAAGACGTGCCCAGAAAACTGCCTCGCAATACGCGTAGTAGCTGGTTGAGAAAAACGGTTCGAATAATGACCGGGCCATGGCGTGATGTCACATTATGAAAAGTTGTCAGCAGATTAGATTTGTGGGAATATTATACTCTCTATGATGGTATGTGAAATTTGTATTGCAGAGCCGGACACCATCCTTGTGTTCAAAATCTTCTATGGAGTATTCGGAGAAGAAACCCGCCTTGCAATGCCGAAGACAATCTGCGCGCCGGACTCATCGTCATTGAAGCCTGGTTTAGGGGCTACTAAGGGAGTCCTGGATTAGGGGGTCCTCGGACAGCCGGACTATATACTTTGGCCGGACTGTTGGACTATCAAGATACAAGATTGAAGACTTCGTCCCGTGTCCGGGTGGGACTCTCCTTTGCGTGGAAGGCAAGCTTGGCAATTCGGATATGTAGATCTCCTCCCTTGTAACCGACTCTGTGTAACCCTAGCATCCTCCAATGTCTATATAAACTGGAGGGTTTAGTCCGTAGGACAACAACCATCATAATCATAGGCTAGCTTCTAGGGTTTGGCCTCTACGATCTCATGGTAGATCAAATCTTGTAATATTCATATCATCAATATCAATCAAGCAGGACATAGGGTATTACCTCCATCGAGAGGGCCCGAACCTGGGTAAACATTGTGTCCCCTGCCTCCTATTACCATCCGCCTTAGACACACAGTTCGGGACCCCCTACCTGAGATCCGCCGGTTTTGACACCAACAGTGAGTTCCCAATTCCGCCTCCCAAAACTCCTTATCTGGAAAATACACAGCTTTTAGTATTCTTGCGTTGAGTGATCCCTGCTCCTGTAAAACGTGCCATGATGGTTTTGCCAACACGGCCAAATTAAACATTTGGGTATCTCTGAACCACAATCCTCCAAGATATTTTGGCATGGTCAAAATTTCCCATGAGACTCATGCGGTTTTTCTTGCCCCGTTTTTGTTGCCCCAAAAGATTGGGATTGCTTATGCCACGAACTTGATCAACACTTATTTTCCGGCGGCCGCCATGCACTTCTCCACCCACCCCTGAACTTTGAACCATATCTGGTCTTTTATGTACTTAAAGATACGTTCTTTGATCTTCCAACATCAGACGGTAACCCCAAGTACCGTTTAACCAATGCTTCATTTGAAACATCAAGAACACCTTTAGTCAGATTCCTCCTGCTCTTAGGACACCCTTTGCCAAAAAAGATAATTGACTTCAATAAATTAACTCGCTGCCCCAATGCATAACAGTAGTCTTGTATCGCATCTTTGATGATAGTTTCCCCTTCCGAATTTGCTTTTAACATCAAAAGGCATTCATCCGTGAACATGAGATGGTTGATCGCAGGTGCCGTTGGAGCCACCACCACTCCTCTCGCATTCTCTTTAATGCTTCTTGACTTCAGAACACTTGATAAACCCTCGACCGCAAGTAAAAATAGGTAGGGCGATATGGGGTCCCCCTGCTGTATCCCTCTAGTTTACATGAAATCTTCCTTCTTCACACCATTCACTAACACAACGAACGAAACTGTCGTGACACATTGCATCACTTTTGACACCCAGCCCCTATTGAAACCCATATTTAGCATGACAACCTCCAAATAACACCACTCCACCCTATCAAATACTTTCATCATATCTAGCTTCAGCGCACAATGTGAATTATTTTTGCTTTGAGACCTCTTCATAAAATGTAAACACTCATAGGCAGCAATGATATTATCGGTAATCAATCTCCCCAGTACAAATGCCGATTGCTCTGGTGAGATGATCTCCGGTAGCACTCTTTTCAACTCGTTCGCATGCACTTTTGAGATGATCTCATAGATCACATTGCATAAGCTAATTGGTCGAAATTGAGTTAGAGAGGTTGTATTCAATACCTTAGGAATTAACACAATGAACGTCCTATTTATCACCTCCGGAGATTCTTCCTCATTCAGCACTCGCGGCACAACCCGAGTAACTTCATCACCACACACGCTCCAGTTCTTCTGGAAAAAATGGACACAGAAACCGTCTGGACCGGGTGCTTTCGTTGGAAACATCTGAGAAAGTGCTTCCTTCACCTCTTTTTCCGTATAAGCCTCATTTAGCATTGCATTCATATCATCATTCACCTTTCGTGGTATGTGGGATAATACCTCATCCATCCCAATAGTAGGCTCACTATTGTATAAGTTTTCGTAGAAATCGGTTGCCATCACACCTATTTCCTCTTCGTGAGAGCATATTATTATTCCATCTTCTCTCCTAAGCTGAGTGATCTTGTTACGCCTTCTCATATGTGTAGCTTTTTGATGGAAAATTTTGGTATTCCCATCACCCTCCACTAGCCATTGGATGTGTGATCTTTGGCGCCACATAATCTCTTCCCGAAAATTAAGTTCAATAATCCTCGCCTCAATTTTTATCTCCTCGTGCATACTCTTCATGCTGCTCCATGAAGGATTTTAAGTTTACCCTTCAAACTTCTGAGTTTGGCACGGACATTATCAAATTCATGGGAACCCCAATCAGCTAAAGTTCTTGCAGGTCTTTTCAACTTCCCTTCCAGACCCATGGTTGTGTAGCACTGACCATCAGCTTGCCATTCAATTTGTAACTGTAACATCCCAAAATTCTAAATTTTGGAATGTTATATTATATAAATTATTATGATTGCTTGTTTGATTGTTGTGTGATTGATTGTGTGAAACTTAGTGGAAATTGAAACTTTTTGAAAGTTGAATGAGAGGGAATAAAAGGACTTTCCCAAAACTTTTCATCTTGCATTTTGATCTCCATGTATTCAAATTCATTTCATTACAAAACCCTAGAGTGAAGATAATATGACTTCTTCCATTTAAAGAAATGAAAAGGGGTTCGAAAATGATTTGAATTCCATTTGAAATATTTCAAATTTGGAAACTTTAAGCAACTCAATGAGTTCATGAGGGAAGATAAAATGACTTCTTCATATTTGAAGAAAGAGAGTTGGAAGTTTCAAAGAAATAAATTGGAAGTCACTTTGAAGTTATTTGAAACTCATTTTCCATTCGAAGTTGTTTGAAATTCCAAATTCAAATCCTCTTGGGAGTTATTTAGTTTTGTATTCAAATTATTTTTCTCCTAAAAATAAATAAATGGAAATAAGGGTAAAATGATTCCCTTCAATAGAAGATTAGGAGAAAATAAATTTGAAATCATTTTGCTATTTTAAAAATGATTTTTTATTGATTTTAAATGCAACAATAGCCCTCTTTGACTTTTAGGAATTTTTATGGGATTTCGTTGAACATGAAAAATAGTTCATCTTATTGCTGCTATTTTTCTGAGCATTTTGGTATATAATATGCTTATATAGTTTTTTATTATTACTCAGTTTGTTTGTTTTTCTGGCTGTTAAAAAACAAAGGGAAAAACATTTTATTAAAAAAAACTGGCCGGCCAGGCCACCGGCCCAGCCAGCCAGACAAGCGCCAGGAGGCCTAGCGGCCGAGCCGGCAATTGGCTCATGGCCGACCTCCCGCGCCCGAGACCCCCAGCGCCCGCAGGCCTTGGCCTCGTCGCCCGCTCCTCGTCTCCCTCTCGCACGTACGCTGCTCCCGCTGCCAGGAGGGCCCCATCCAAGTCACCCCCAACCTCCCGCTCGCCCTGCACGGGATCAGGACGCCGCGCCGGCATGCCGAAACCGTCGGGAAAGCTCTCGCGGATAAGCTTATCCTCGCGACTCCGCAGACTCTGCTCGCGCCTATAAATCCCCCAGGACCCCCTCTCTCTGTTCTGCCAGTCCGTTTCGCCCTACACCAACCATGGCCGAGCCCTACCGCGTTGGATCTCGCCGGAGCCGGAGCATCTCGCCGGAGTTTCCGTCGCTGTAGACTCCCTTACCTTCTTTTTCTTTCTGTCAACCTTTGTAACTCACCGAGTCTCATCCGGTTGACATCGTTTTTGCCCCTAGGGACCACTGGAACCGCCGCCCTGATGACCTGCGCCCTCGCCGGAGCACGGTGCCGTCCTCCCCGTGCAACACAACCCCGACGCCCTCGAGGACACCCGACTCCACCACCGGACTGCCCACGCCGCGCTCGACCTCCCTGACTCCTTCCCCGCCGCTGAAAAGCACCACAGACGCCGCCCCGTCCATCGCCCGAGCCAGCGCCGCCGTCCCTGTTCGTCGTCGTTGCCACCGTAAGCGAACCTCCTGTTTGTTTCATTTAGTTTTTTTATTTAGTATTAGATCGGTTAACCGCGGTTCGTTTAAACCGAACGGTTTTGATTAAAACCGGTTGTTGGTTTTCTTTAGTTTAGCCGCGGTAGTTGTTTTCCTTTATTTAGTGGCCGTTCGCCGTTTAGCCTAAGCTGCGAACGCTGCTCAGCTACCCAGAAGCCGCCACGTGGCCAGGGACCTTGGCGCGAATAAAATTTTCATAGTCAAGTCCCTGAGTTTTCAGATTAGTCCCTAAACTTCGGATAGCCATATCTTTTTAACCGTAGATCCAAATTCGATGAAACTAGCGGCAAATTCTTCGTCATGATTAGATCTATCTAGTAGCATCATGTTTGTAAACTTTTCCAGATTCAAATTTGAACTTTATTCAGATTTGAATTCAAACTTCAAATGGCCATATCTCCTAAACCGTAGCTCTGATTGATGTGATTCTTTTTGCACCGTGTCACCGTAGCCAAACCATACCACCTGGACCATTGTCACTATACTTCTCATAGGATTAGTATCTGTCCATGATAGTTTTATTACTATACCAAGTATGCACGATAGATCACATCACGGTTTTGCACCTTATGTCACTTATTGTTAGCACCTAAGATTATTTGCATGCAAGTTATGTGTGCTGGATTTCCATTTGGTTTTACGAGTCTTTTATGTTGCATGTTATTGCTCTCTGGAATGATTGCTTATGTATGTTATTTTACTTTGACGATAGATTGTCCGAAGTGCGAAGCCGGGTACTATCGATCTCTAGAATTCAACTACCAGTATCAAGGCAAGTTCACATTTGATCATTCCTTCAATTACCTATGTTTTATATTATGCACTTAGTCCTTTTGTGGTAGGATTGCATGGTAGGATTTATTGCTGCCAGATGGCTATGCCGTTACCTAGTAGTTCATTTGAGGTAGGTCTGATCTATACATCCTTGTCACCACCGTGTAAGTTTATTTTTGCCTTGCTAATTGTAGACATGGTTTGGGAAGCGAACATGGCGAGACATGAGTGACAAAGTAGTAATCAGGACCAAGACATGTAAATGAACTTACTAGGAGGTATTTGGTTTGAATGGTGGCGAAGTACAGTGGGAGCATGCATGGTTATTCCATGGTGGTGCACCACTAGTGGTCGGCTGCCCAGGCTCAAAGAGATCAATCGTATTCTCATGTCTAGAAGCTTACGTGTGCAGCCAGAAGCCAATATGGGCTTTGGCTTAGTTGAGTAGTTAGTGTGACCCCTTCCGAGATGGGCTAGCAGATGTAGAATGATGTAGGTGTACCGGCCTATCCGTGGGTTAAGGGGGAACATTTCCGAAAGACTATGTCTCGGTCATCCTGTTCTCAAATGCCAGGCAGTGCGAGAACTTCATGGGAGGCGATCGAGTCTTGTGGGAAAAAGTGCGCAAACCTCTGCAGAGTGTTAAAACCTAATCGATTAGCCGTGTCCCCGGTTACGGACAACTTGAGCATCTAGTAGTGGAAATGCTGGGAGATCTCATCACTCTTAATTAAACAGTTGGGTTTTAAATGAAACTTTGGGAATGGATTGAGTTGGGTTTACCAACTCATCCTATGCTATACAATAGTGGTAGAATAATATCTTTTATTCTAGGGAAAAAACTAGCTTTATGCAAAAAACTAAACTTTGAGCTTTCCACCAGCCAAATTGCATGTACAAATAGGTTCATTATTCTTATGATGTGACTTGCCAGTACATTCAATGTACTGACCTACAGGGATGCAACATCTCATGTTGCAGGAATTTCTACGACGAGTAAGAGTTACATTGTAGGGTTACGGTCTACACTCAACTTGCCGTTGGTGTTGATGGGACTCCACACCCGTTCGATTGTTTTCACTGAGACTTATGAGGTATATATCAGTTTCACGTTATTTATACATGTGATTGCACTTTGATATATACATTGATGTATTGTGTGTGCCAGCATACCGATCCAGGGATGGCATAGATACACAGAGGCTTGACCGTTTGAGGTCGGGTCGCTACAAAGATGGTATCAGAGCACATGTTGACTGTAGGACGTGACCCTAGAAACTAGAAAGCCCTTAGGAAAGGATTTCTCTTAAACTTTATTTTCAAAAAGGTCCTTTACCTCTCTTCTTTTCTAAACTTCATCAAATATCCACTATTACCTCAAATAGTTAGACAATACCCCTTTTCCCTTTGACCACACGGAGGATCAATTGATGAGACCACTCCGAGAAGGACAAGATATCAGACTTCACCATACACTAGAAGAGTTGAAGCTACAATAGTCAAAGCCTCTGAAGAATTAAAGAATTTGAAGACACTGACGAATTCCAAGATGTATATGACCTTTAGAAGACCAAACCCTTGTTGTATACTCACGTTAGATGCGATGATTTGTGTGCTGTCATATTTTGTGTGCGTTTTCTGACAGCAACAAAAAAAATTATTTTCAAAACTGTATTGTTTGTATTGTGTGTATCTCTTTCTATCCCTCTTATCTCATCCCCAAAACCCTTAGACCCAATAGATGATGAAAGATGGACTTGTATTCTCTGGGCCGATCACTCAGTTAGAGGTAGAGCTATGGATTCAAAACATGGAGAATCACTTCAGGATCAATTTTGTTGCAAGGAAGTATGAGGTTCAATACGCTCTTCAGTACTTTACAAAAAGTGCTGCAACCTGGTGAAAAATGCATCAAGCCATACAAGTATGTAATGGAGCAAAAACATGGGAGGAATTGAAGAAGACTCTGTTGGGATCCCGTCTTATCCGGAAGCACGGTGATAACCCGATGAAGAAACCTTGTGCCTGCAAGATATGCGGAGAAATAGGACACACCCATGAAGAACACAAGGATGGATGCCCTCATTGTGAAGGAAATCACCAAGTTGAATAATGTCCAACCATGAAGGTTACTTGTTTCTTGTGTGAAGGAACTACGCACTACCCTGCCAAGTGTCATATTTATCCCAAGGTACAAGAAATTACCAAGTAGCAGAAGGAAGCAGTGAAAGAAGCCCTCAGGGAAAGTTTAAGAAAACCGGTGATGAAAGAAGATGTTGACGACCCTGATGGAGAAAGCGTAAACAGATTTTACTCCAATGCTTGCTATTCATGTGGAGAAGAAGGACATTTTCACAATATTGCATGAAGGAAAACCAAGAGTATCTGGGAGACTTCCCGATAGAAGAAGTGGAGTTTGATCCACATGAGATAGAAGAATTGGTCGGAACAAAGAAGTCCAGGAAGAGAAAGCACACGTGTCCCCAGAACAACCCAGTTTCTGTAGAAAAGGACCTGAGTCATATCACTTGTTACAGGTGTAAGGATTTAGGTCATTATGCTAGCAAATTCCCAGCAAGGAAGCCAAGAACCCAAGGAGCCAAGATAACCACTAGGAAGCCCCTGGATTTGTCTGACGCCATTTGTTTACGCTGCAAAGGAGTAGGACATTTTGTCAGAGAATGCTCAGACCCGAGGAAAGCTTGAGCAGAGTAGTTGAGATCTTGATACTGGATTAAAGCATGTAATAAATGTGGAATACACTTTTATTTTTGGGGATGTTGAGTTGAGTTATGAAATGGGAATTGTAATAGTTCGTAAAGCAATAAAAGTTGAGGTGTTTGGAATCTCATATGAAATGTTATGAGTTGTTTGTTGATTGTGAGTGCCTCCCTCACTATGTCACCCAGACTTAAACCTTGAACCCCTGTACAAGCTGACCCAAACCTTTCCCCAAAAATAACCACATTTCACCCAAGGAAATAGATACATTATCCTGAGTACCCCTTCTATCTTATTCCTGCAGATGACAACCCTTTATGACTCTTTTCTCAAGGGCCCGGAAACGATCATGACCCTGACTAGTGATCTGGATTACCCAAAAATCCTGAAGGACATGATGAAGCATATTCATCTTGAAGGAGATGCAGTCTACAAGGGTTAGCCTTTCATGGAGAAGGGAGTTGAACTTTGGTATGTGGAGGCACACCTTCACCACGTGAAGGGAGTTTGCCCAAAGACTATGGGTCAATACTTTGTCATTTCTCGAGTACCATGAGCAACATTCTTTGACTCTCTTTGTGAAGCTGCTATGGAAGCCATACGTCAGATTGGAGAAATACTAGAAGCAAGACTCTGTCACACTCAGGAATACCCGAGGGAGGTGCATGCAGAGATGATGGAGATGAAGCTCATGGCCACCATGATGAAGCAAAAGGTCGATGATTTGAAGGACCACATAGCACAATTCTAGTGGGACTGAAGCATCTTCAAGAAGGGCAAATGAATAAAGATGGAAGTAATGCTTGACCATACCAAACTATGTGGATGGCAGCTTTTGTAATAGAGTGCTTTTGAAATTTGAGTTTTGAGTAGTGGTTAAGGATGTAATAAAGGGTTTGATATGAAGAGAATATGAATTATGGATGAACAAGTGCATTTTTTGGCGATACTTGTCTGTGTGAACACTTGACCAATGGAAAAGAAAATGTATTCTATAGAGTGGAGTTTGGACAAATGAGTTGGAGTTTGGTTTTAGTTATGATGGTTACCCCAAGAGTATGAAGGAATGAAGTACTGTTGGATTTAAAGGAGATGTAGTGTTGGAATATGGAACAATAGTAACTCCAAGGATGAGTTAAAGATATACAAGTTTGAAGTGGGCCCATAACCCACAGGACCCAGGATTTGATCAGGAAACAAGCACAATCTTGTTGAAGAAAAGAATTCTAGAAGAAGCTGTGATTTCATCAGCACACGTTTCCTAGGAGGTTACATAAACCCGAGAGTTGTGAAGAAACGATAGAGGTTTTGCTGGCTTGCAGGACCAATGGATTTATCCGAACCCAGTTCGTGGAGAAGAGAAGTTCTGCAATGCTTGTGAGGATGACCAAGTGTTAGGAAATGTGATTCACTATCTGCGTATGTAGTAATGATTCAAGTACGAGATGGATTGGCCCCCATACCGGAGACTTCTATCATGAGCTATCAGATGTTGATGGAAAATCAGAGAGCTTTAAAACCCTAGAAGAGTGTCGACACGATAAGCTAAAAACCTTAGAATGGCAGGACGATGGAAACCCTGTACAGGCACCTATTGCCAATCGTAGGTTATGCGGTGAGGTTCAACCCAGACCCATTTCCTGCAAGAGAAACCAAAAATTGTCGACCACCATGAGGTTTTCGATAGTTGTTTAGCATTGGCACCAGACCTATAAAGTCTCAAAAGGATCCTATTTTGATGCAAGGACTCCTGATTTTGAGGAAAAGGCCATGCCCTTACCAGAAGAGCAAAAGTGACGGAGTTATCTCGGAGAATATGAGAAGACCGACACCGTCAACGCAAAGGATGGAGTACATGAGTTTTGTTGGAACCGTGACCATGCTTCTAAGGGTGGTAGCACCCCATACCTTGTGTTGATGAATGGATTTTCAAGGAGACCCCCAAACCTAACCTTCTTTCTAGCCTCTCCGAATCTCGAGGACGAGATTCATTTTATGGGTGGTAGTTTGTAACATCCCAAAATTCTAAATTTTGGAATGTTATATTATATAAATTATTATGATTGTTTGTTTGATTGTTGTGTGATTGATTGTGTGAAACTGAGTGGAAATTGAAACTTTTTGAAAGTTGAATGAGAGGGAATAAAAGGACTTTCCCAAAACTTTTCATCTTGCATTTTGATCTCCATGTATTAAAATTAATTTCATTAGAAAACCCTAGAGTGAAGATAATATGACTTCTTCCATTTAAAGAAATGAAAAGGGGTTCAAAAATGATTTGAATTCCATTTGAAATATTTCAAATTTAGAAACTTTAAGCAACTCAATGAGTTCATGAGGGAAGATAAAATGACTTCTTCATATTTGAATAAAGAGAGTTGGAAGTTTCAAAGAAATAAATTGGAAGTCACTTTGAAGTTATTTGAAACTCATTTTCCATTTGAAGTTGTTTGAAATTCCAAATTCAAATCCTCTTGGGAGTTATTTAGTTTTGTATTCAAATTATTTTTCTCCTAAAAATAAATAAATGGAAATAAGGGTAAAATGATTCCCTTCAATAGAAAATTAGGAGAAAATAAATTTGAAATCATTTTGCTATTTTAAAAATGATTTTTATTGATTTAAAATGCAACAGTAGCGCTCTTTGACTTTTAGGAACTTTTATGGGATTTAGTTGAACTTGAAAAATAGTTCATCTTATTGCTGCTATTTTTCTGAGCATTTTGGTATATAATATGCTTATATAGTTTTTTTATTATTACTCAGTTTGTTTGTTTTCCTGGCTGTTAAAAAAAAGAGAAAAACCTTTTATTTTAAAAAAACTCTGGCTGGCCAGGCCACCGGCCCAGCCAGCCAGACAAACGCCAGGAGGCCTAGCGGCCCAGCCAGCAATTGGCCCACGGCCGACCTCCCGCGCCCGAGACCCCCAGCGCCCGCAGGCCTCCGCCTCGTCACCCGCTCCTCGTCTCCCTCTCGCACGTACGCTACTCCCGCTGCCAGGAGGGCCCCACCCAAGTCGCCCCCAACCTCCCGCTTGCCCTGCACGGGATTAGGATGCCGCGCCCGCACGCCGAAATCGCCAGGCAAAGCCCTCACGGATAAGCTTATCCTCGCGACTCCGCAGCCTCTGCTCGCGCCTATAAATCCCCCAAGACCCCCTCTCTCCGTTCTGCCAGTCCGTTTTGCCCCACACCAACCATAGACAACGCCCTACCGCGTTGGATCTCGCTGGAGCCGGAGCATCTCGCCGGAGTTTCCATCGCCGTAGACTCCCTTACCTTATTTTTCTTTCTGTCAACCTTTGTAACTCGCCGAGTCTCATCCGGTTGACATCGTTTTTGCCCTAGGGACCATCGGAACCGCCGCCCCGACGACATGCGTCCTCGCCAAAGCACGGAGCCGTCGTCCCCGCGTAGCACAACCCCGACGCCCTCGAGGACACCCGCCTCCACCACCGGACCTCCCTGACTCCTTCCTCGCCGCTGAAAAGCACCACAGGCGCCGCCCCGTCCATCGCCCGAGCCAGCGCCGTCGTCCCTGTTCGTCGTCGTTGCCACCGTAAGCGAACCTCCTGTTTGTTTCATATAGTTTTTTTATTTAGTATTAGATCGGTTAACCGCGGTTCGTTTAAACCGAACGGTTTTGATTAAAACCGGTTGTTGGTTTTTTAGTTTAGCCACGGTAGTTGTTTTCCTTTATTTAGTGGTCGTTTGCCGTTTAGCCTAAGCCGAGAATGCTGCTCAGCCACCTGGAAGCCGCCACATGGCCAGGGACCTGGCCGCGAATAAAATTTTCACAGTCAAATATCTGAATTTTCAGATTAGTCCCTGAACTTCGGATAACCGTATCATTTTAACCGTAGATCCAAATTCGATGAAACCAGCGGCAAATTCTTCATCATGATTAGATCTATCTAGTAGCATCATGTTTTAAACTTTTCCAGATTCAAATTTGAACTTCATTCAAATTTGAATTCAAACTTCAAATGGCCATATCTCCTAAACCGTAGCTTCGATTGATGTGATTCTTTTTGCACCGTGTCACCGTAGCCAAAACCCTACCACCTGGACCATTGCCACTATACTTCTCACAGGGTTAGTATATGTCCATGATAGTTTTATTACTATGCCAAGTATGCACGATAGATCACATGACAGTTTTGCACCTTATGTCACTTATTGTTAGCACCTAGAATTATTTGCATGCAAGTTATGTGTGCTGGATTTCCATTTGGTTTTATGAGTCTTTTGTGTTGCATGTTATTGCTCTCTAGAATGATTGCTTATGTATGTTATTTTACTTTGACGATAGACTGTCCGAAGTGCGAAGCCGAGTATTATCGATCTCTAGAATTCAACTACCAGTATCAAGGCAAGTTCACATTTGATCATTCCTTCAATTACCTATGTTTTATATTATGCACTTAGTCCTTTTGTGGTAGGATTGCATGGTAGGATTTATTGTTGCCAGATGGCTATGCCGTTACCTAGTAGTTCATTTGAGGTAGGTCTGATCTATACATCCTTGTCACCACCGTGTAAGTTTATTTTTTCCTCGCTAATTGTAGACATGGTTTGGGAAGCGAACATGGCGAGACATGAGTGACAAAGTAGTAATCAGGACCAAGACTTGTAAATGAACTTCCTGGGCGGTATTTGGTTTGAATGGTGGCGAAGTACAGTGGGAGCATGCATGGTTAATCCATGGCGGTGCACCACTAGTGGTCGGCCACCCAGGCTCAAAGAGATCAATCTTATTCTCATGTCTAGAAGCTTACGTGTGCAGCCAGAAGCCAATATGGGCTATGGCTTACTTGAGTAGTTAGTGTGACCCCTTCCGGGATGGGCTAGCAGATGTAGAATGATGTAGGTGTACCGGCCTATCCGTGGGTTAAGGGGGAACATTTTCGAAAGACTATGTCTCGGTCATCCTGTTCTCAAACGCCAGGCAATGCGAGAACTTCAAGGGAGGCGATCGAGTCTTGTGGGGAAAAGTGCGCAAACCTCTGCAGAGTGTTAAAACCTAATCGATTAGCCGTGTCCCCGGTTACGGACAACTTGAGCATCTAGTAGTGGAAATGATGGGAGATCTCATCACTCTTAATTAAATAGTTAGGTTTTAAATGAAACTTTGGGAATGGATTGAGTTGGGTTTGCCAACTCATTCTATGATATACAATAGTGGTAGAATAATATCTTTTATTCTAGGGAAAAACTAGCTTTATGCAAAAAAAACTAAAATTAGAGCTTTCCACCAGCCAAATTGCATGTACAAATAGGTTCATTATTTTTATGATGTGACTTGCCAGTACATTCAATGTACTGACCTACAGGGCTGCAACGTCTTATGTTGCAGGAATTTCTACGACGAGTAAGAGTTTCGTTGTAGGGTTACGGTCTACACTCAACTTGCCGTTGGCGTTATGGGACTCCACACCCGTTTGATTGTTTCCGCTAAGACTTATGAGGTATATATCAGTTTCACGTTATTTATACATGTGATTGCACTTTGATATATACATTGATGTACTGTGTGTGCCAGCATACCGATCCAGGGATGGCACAGATACACAGAGGCTTGACTGTTTGAGGTCGGGTCGCTACAGTAACATTGGGAAAAGTTCACATGCTACTCCCACATTTGCTCATATCTAAATATTTTATCAAGTACAATTTTTCTGTTTGCATCTTGGAGATCATTGAACAACACAATTGGTGTGTGATCAGATTTGACAGGGCAAAGCCCTCGCGGATAAGCTTATCCTCGCGACTCCGCAGCCTCTGCTCGCACCTATAAATCCCCCAAGACCCCCTCTCACTCCACTCTGTCGTTGCCAGCACCCGATCTAATCGTACTCTACAGAACTGGTATTATTGATCTTTTTTTCGAACGTCCAATCAAGGTCGATGTGGTCGAGATCATTCAGACTACACAAATCCATAGCTTCTCTTAACCCTGCCATTTGTGCTGCATCCCTTTCATTTGGTCCAAATTGTTCCTCACTTCGGAGTATCTCGTTGAAGTCACCGATACAAATCCATGGAAGTGTGGACTCACTTCGCAATCTGGCCATTGTCTCCCATGTGTTGTGCCTCAAGCTATGGTTTGCCTCTCCATAGAAGCAAGTCAACCTCCAATCTTCCTTAGCATGTTCTTGTACACATGTATCAATGTGATAACGTGAGTAATTCTTTACTCGAACATTCAGACCATGCCTCCAGAACAGCCCCAATCCACCAATACGACCAGTACTAGAAACAACAAAACCCCCAACAAAGCCTAACGTTGTTGTGCACACATTTTAAATTTGATTGTCCAAGCTGGTCTGAAACTTATTGATAAATCTATTGGGAATCGTTGCATGGAAAAACAAAAAAATTCTACACACATGCAATGATCTATGCATGGAGATGCATAACAACGAGGGGAGAGTGTGTCTACGTACCCTCGTAGACCGTAAGCGGAAGCGTTTCTCAACGCGGTTGATGTAGTCGAACTTCTTCGCGCTTCAACCAATCAAGTACCGAACGCACGACACCTTCGCGTTCTGCACACGTTCAGCTCGATGACGTCCCTCGCCTTCTTGATCCAGCAAGATGTCGATGTAGTAGATGAGTTCTGTCAGCACGATGGCGTGGTGATGGTGATGGTGAAGTGATCCTTGCAGGGCTTCGCCTAAGCACTATGAAGATATGACCGTGGGAGTAAAAGGTGGAGGGGGGCGCCGCACACGGCTAACAATTGTATGGGGTGTGCTAGCCCCCCCCCCCCACATATATATAGGTGGGAGGGAGAGGGAAGGCAGCCAGGGCGCGCCCCAAGTAGGATCTGAATCCTACTTGGGGTTTCCCCAAGTGGTGCCCCTCTTGCCTTATTTCATCGAAGAAGAAAGGGAAGGGGGAAGATAGAAAGGAAGGGGGGACCGAACCCCGTTTTTCTTTCTCCCAATTCGGCCTCCTGCCATAGGGGGGGAGCCACCCCTTGTGGGGTGGTGTGCTCCCCTCTCATGGCCCATATGGCCCATATATTCCCCCAGGGGTTCCGGTAACCCCTCCGGTACGACGGTACTTCGATAAATACTCGATACACTCCGGAACACTTCCCGTGTCCGAATACTATCATCCTATATATCAATCTTTACCTCTCGACCATTTAGAGACTCCTTGTCATGTCCGTGATCTCATCCGGGACTTCGAACAACATTCGGTCACCAAATCACACAACTCATATAATACAATAGCGTCATCGAACGTTAAGCGTGCGGACCCTACGGGTTCGAGAACTATGTAGACATGACCGTGACACCTCTCCGGTCAATAACCAATAGCAGAACCTGGATGCCCATATTGGATCCTACATATTCTACGAAGATCTTTATCGGTCGAACCGTTATGACAACATACGTAATTCCCTTTGTCTATCGGTATGTTACTTGCCGCGATTCGATCGTTGGTATCTTCATACCTAGTTCAATCTCGTTACCGGCAAGTATCTTTACTCGTTCTATAATACATCACCTCGTGACTAACTCCTTAGTCGTTTGCTTGCAAGCTTATGATGTGTATTACCGAGAGGGCCCAGAGATACGTCTCTGATACTCGGAGTGACAAATCCTAATATCAATATATGTCAACTCAACAAACACCTTTGGAGATATCCTATAGAGCATCTTTATAATCACCCAGTTACGTTGTGATGTTTGATAGCACACATGCATTCCTCCGGTATTCGGGAGTTGCATAATCTCATAGTCGAAGGAATATGTATTTGACATGAAGAAAACAATAGCAATAAAACTGAACGATCAATATGCTAAGCTAACAGATGGGTCTTGTCCATCACATCATTCTCCTAATGATGTGATCCCATTATCAAATGACAACTCATGTCCATGGTTAGGAAACCTTAACCATCTTTGATCAATGAGCTAGTCAAGTAGAGGCTCACTAGGGACACAGTGTTTGTCTATGTATTCACACATGTATTTAGGTTTCCGATCAATACAATTCTACCATGAACAATAAAAAATTATCATGAATAAGGAAATATAAAATAACAACTTTATTATTGCCTATAGCGCATATTTCCTTCAAAATCTGTTGACAAGATTAGAGATGGCATTCGGTATATCAAAATTTCTTCCAATTGTATTCACAAGTTCTATGAAACTGGCCAGAACATTTACCATTCGAATGAAGATAGAAAGCTGGGAGTAGATATGCCTGTCCGTTGGAATTCAACATACATAATGCTTGAGAACTCTTTGTATTTCAAAGATGCATTACTGTGGTTTGGTAATAGGGATGGCACATTCAAGTCCAATTTTTCTCTAACTCATGATGAATGGGGAAAAGTTGCTATCATGCATGATTTCTTGAAAACTTTCTATGAAGTGACCAACATAATTTCTGGGACAAAGTATCATGCATCCAATTTGTATTTCAAGTGTGTGTTCCTGGTGCAATCATGTCTCTTGAAAGCATCTAGTGAAAGAAAGAAGTTGATGGCACCAATGCTAACTCCAATGAAAGAGAAGTTTGATAAGTATTGGGCTGATTATAATGTATTTTTGTCTTGTGCTGCTGTCTTGATCCCCATTGCAAGCTTGCTTTTGTTAGCTACTGTTATGGAAAACTTTATGCCCCCGACGAGGCCGAACGCTGGGTGGATGAAGTTAAGAAAACTTTGGTGAATTTGTTTGCCGAATATAGTGCTGCTGCTGTTAGTGAAACACCATCAGATGGTGCTACAGACAGTAAGGGAAGTAGGGGAGATGATGCTGATATGTTCAATGACTATGAGAATTACATACAATCTCAACGCACAACTGTAGAGAGGTCTCAATTGGATCTTTACTTGGAAGAAACACCTAGAAAATTGAATGACAAGTTGGATGTCTTGGAATTTTGGAGCAAATCATCTATGCGATATCCTCAGCTTGCTTCAATGGCTCGGGATGTTGTTGTTGTCCCCATTTCTAGTTTTGCTATGGAGCAGGACTTTAGCATGAGTCACAAAGTTATAACGCCTAACCGAGCTTCACTTAAGCCTAAAACCATCGAGGCTTTAATGTTTCTGCAAGATTGGTATCGTTGGTAGATGTCTCATAATGAAGGTACAATCGGGTGTGCTTTGTTGTTTCATATTTAACATCATGGTTACTCATGTTATCATTGTTTATTGTGTTGTTTGTTTTGTAGAAATGAGCACTGCGGGAGGTGGACCTTCAAGTCCTCATGCGGAGGAGTTATCTTTAGATTCAGTTTGTGTTCATTCTTTCTTCCTTACTATCTTGTGCACTGATATCATGTTACCATTGATTATATCTTGTTAGTTCATATCATTTCTCTCTTGCTTTGTTCCAGGAAAATGATTAAGTTATTATAGCTTGATGGAACAAGAAAGAGATGAAGTCAAAAGAGTCATCAACTTGTTTCTTCGTTATTTGATATGATGTTCTGTAATGAACTTGTCAGACTATGTTATGGAGTATGGACTTGCTATTATGTATTTTGTAACAGACTAGCTATTTGTTATCTTGTGAGACTATGTATTTATTATGTAGTATGGACTTGCTATTATGAACAAGAAATATGATGCTGTTATGTAATGATGTAACAGACTTGCCTTTTGCTATCTTGTGAAGAATTTATGTTGCTGTTATGTGAAGATTTCATATGTGTATATGCTGATGTTTGCTGGAAGCCTGGAATATATATGATGTTTTGTTCGGATAACATGTCTATAGTGTTGTTTGTTGGAATATACTATATAGTGTTGTGAAGAGTAGTTGTGTATATAGGCTGCTGTATATGTTGCTGACCTGCTGTTTGCTGGAATAGTGGAATGTATGTGCTGTTTTGTAAAGATCATATAGTATTGTTTGCTGAAATATATATGCTGCTGTGAAGATACCATATATATGCTGCTATTTTGTGACATATGATGTTATTATTCTGCTGTTTTGTAAAACGTTGATGTTCAATGTGCTGTATACCAGGAGCAGCCGGGCTTTGGGCTTTTCATCCGGGCCGGGCTCGGGCTTATAAATCTAAAAAACTCTTGGGGGCTTTTTCCGGGCTCAGGCTTCACATTGTAGCGTCGGGCTTTTAAGAGCCCGTCCCGAGAGATGCCCAGGTTACTCAACCCCAATTCACCACTTCCCCTGCCCGCCGCACGCACCTGCAGTCAACACCTTTGTCTCAAAAAAAAAAAACCTGCAGTCAACACCTACTACGCCGCTAACCTGTCCAGCGCCTCCACCTCCCTTCCGGCTAGGCATTCCGTCGAGCACCAGCCCCCGACCAACCGCCGCCGCCGCAGCCATGCTCCCCACGAAGCCCCAGCTATCTTCCTCTCTGCTCGCATCCACGCCGCTCTTTAACCCCGCATCCAATCCCAACCACGCCAAGCCAATCGCCGCCTCCCCCTCCCCCCGCCGCCGCCTCCGCATCTCCGCCGCATCCACGGCGGTTTCGCCGGGGGCGACGGCGCTCAGCCGCGTCGACGTGCTCTCGGAGGCGCTCCCCTTCATCCAGCGCTTCAAGGGCAAGACGGTGGTGGTCAAGTACGGCGGCGCCGCGATGAAGTCCCCCGAGCTGCAGTCCTCCGTGATCCGCGACCTCGTCCTCCTCTCCTGCGTCGGCCTCCGCCCCATCCTCGTCCACGGCGGCGGGCCAGAGATCAACTCCTGGCTGCTCCGCGTCGGCGTCGAGCCGCAGTTCCGCAACGGCCTCCGCGTCACCGACGCGCTCACCATGGAGGTCGTCGAGATGGTGCTCGTTGGCAAGGTCAACAAGAATCTCGTCTCCCTCATCAACCTCGCCGGAGGCACCGCCGTCGGCCTCTGCGGCAAGGACGCGCGCCTCATCACCGCGCGCCCCTCCCCCAACGCCGCAGCCCTTGGCTTCGTTGGCGAAGTCGCGCGGGTGGACGCCACTGTCCTCCACCCCATCATCGCCTCTGGTCACATCCCGGTCATTGCCACCGTTGCTGCCGACGAGACAGGGCAGGCCTACAACATCAACGCGGATACGGCGGCAGGTGAGATTGCCGCTGCGGTGGGCGCCGAGAAATTGCTACTGCTCACAGATGTGTCTGGGATACTGGCGGACCGTAATGACCCTGGCAGCCTGGTGAAGGAGATTGACATCGCTGGGGTGCGGCAGATGGTATCCGGTGGGCAGGTTGCTGGTGGAATGATCCCAAAGGTGGAGTGCTGCGTGAGAGCCCTCGCCCAGGGTGTGCACACTGCAAGCATCATCGATGGGCGTGTCCCGCACTCGCTGTTGCTCGAGATTCTCACAGATGAGGGCACTGGCACAATGATCACCGGCTAAGGTGTAAAATGCCTCCTTGGTACTTCCTTATGCCTTTCTGTTCATACTGCCAATCTGCCATGTAATTTATGCCAATGTAGCCTCACCTCATGATTGCAATAAGAGTACCTTCCTGACATTTGTGTACTGTAGGAGAGTAATGCTGACTGAGGTTGCATTTGATTTTGATAAAGCTTCTTTTGTTGGGCCGTGGTATGAGTTTTTGTCTAGCAAAGCAAGAATAGTAGCATCTGTGCCATTTCTTTTCTTAGTGATAAGCGTAGTTTTGCAATTCTGCATGACTGTAAATTCTTCCTTTTTTAAGCATAGTTCAAAATTTCCTATGGGATTCAGTTGCAAAGATTGTAAACTGATGTGTCACATATGTACTTGAATACATCTTGAAAATTCATGGGAAAGCTAGTATAGAAAATGGGTAGCTGGTGATTTCAGTAAGTTCCATTTTTTTTTTTTTTGCGGGAAGTAAGCTCCAATTAGCAATGTTGTTTCACAAAAATATTGCCTATGCTTTGAAGCCACTTAATGATAAAATCGTAAGCTTATAAATATTGTACACAAGTATTGTTTGGAACAGTAATAGTGCTTGTGAGCCTTTTTACACATTCCTGGCTGTCAAACTGTGATGGCACAATAAAAGGAAAACTAGATATAAGGCCATCCATCACTAGGGCCTCTTGCAGTCTTACCGGAGCTAACCAAATTATAATTTTCATGCCATGACATTCATGATCTCAACATGTTTAGTGTCAACATTTCTGTAGAAACAATGGTACCAACTGCAGTGTTTCACACAAGTCATTTCTTCATTCACATTTCACATATTTTTAGTGATCATTTTAGGTAATACAAGAGCTAAACTTTGCCTTTTCTTTTGCTCTTGACTTCACTACCCAATCATTCTAATTCCAATTAAAACAGTTACATTCTAGCATAGTATTAGCATTTATCTCAAGTTTACGTAGTATTCTGGCTTGGGTTTATCCTTTATAGGTTGCTCAAAGGATATATAATCTTTCTCTTACTGAAGTAATTGAGTAAACGTTATTCCATGCTTGATTGAAGTCACCAAATGATATATTTCAGTTATGCACTTCTTTCCTTTTGATAGAGCTACTTGTCTGAGAGGCAGGTAAATTACATTCTTTACGATTTGATGAGTTCTGTCTCATCCTTCTCACTACAGTCGATGCTTGGTACACCCGTCTATGAAACTAAGAACACTCAAAAACATCTTTTCAGTACATAATTAACTACTCACTGCAACAGATAAAAATAGGTGGCGGGGGTGATTCACCATCTCTAAACCTTATTGAGAGCCAAAAAGAGTATGGCTGGAGTAGTCTTGTCAATAAGCATTGACTGACCTGCAACTGCATTTACCCACTGACCAGCTACAGGTTTTCATTCTGAAGGCCTCTTAACTTCAGCAGAAGGCCTTCCCTTTCCCTGGTCTTTGGCAAATACTGTATTAATCATGAAAGTTGCTAGTAATAAAAGATGCATGCACCAGCACTTTCTCCATATATCCCCCTTGTCGCTGCAGTAGTAAAATAATATAATCAGTGTGTTAAGCTATCTTAACATAGAGAACATGTAACATTCTTCTGTTAACTTTCTCCTGGGATGTCCACTGATCGGGCGTCGGGCCCTTGTAACTATCACCTCCTAGGTGGTTTGTACTCTCTCATCTTTTCAATGCAATGAAACGCAAAGATCCTTTTGCGTTTTCTTGAAAACAAACACATAGAGAACATTTAACATTCTTCTGTTAACACACTGCTGTTAAATTTCACATGTCCTGCCGAGGCTGCTCCTAGCACTGTATCCATGCACTGGTAGTCTTGGCAATTGCGGCGCCTACTTTTACTTTCTCTAGCATTCAGATTTACCTTACGTTTTGAACTTTCTTCATATACTTTAGAACTGTTGTTGAAAAGAAACTATGGATACAGAACCTGCTTTAACGTTGTGAAAATTGGAATGGAACAGTTTACAAGTGAACTGTGCTTTTGCTTATCACCAGACTAGTACATCTGCTATTTGTGTCCAGTATATACTGCTAAGTGTTTCTTTTTGGGAATATACTGGTTAGTGCTGTTCCATTATTCTATCCCTATGTTCAGTGGGCTGCTTGCTAGTGATACCTTTTGGTGGTAAGCATTGAATCTCACAAAAAAGATCCATCCCAATGGCCGACATTGGTTTTTGAGAATTCCTTCTGTGCCACCGAATAACACCACAATCCCTGATTTGCCACCGAATAATTTATTTTTTTTCCCGGAAGAAGAGCAACTCCTTATTCCTTCTGTGCAATCAAATTTTGAGTTTTCGTCCTTGCATACCATTAGTGCGACCATCTTGACAGTTTGGTATCTATTTGTCCGTGCACTAGACAAGGGGACAATGATGGTGCTGATGCCATCGAAGGAAGAAAAATTCCAAACCTATTGACATGGAAGTATAGGGTTTTGTTGGTAAATCATGAAATGAAGCTATTCAGTGGTAAAATGATTTTTTCTTTCTGGCATTCACCTATTTCAGTCTGAACTTGCAGCCATGTACTATTGGTCAAGAATAAAAGAAGTTCATTTATTCGCAGCTTCCGCTTTATATTTTTTTTTCATGTGAACTGAAACCACGGATGCAATATCCATTCTACTTGGAACTCTTTCTAGGAATTTCTAAGCTAAAACCTTGACTTTACTTTTTTCTTTTCTTTCAGGTTTTCTTGTAAATTTTAAAGCGCCAGCCCAGGCGCAGAGCTAAGTGCAGCGTGATGGATAGAACTGCGGAAACCAAGTGGATGGGGAAAAGGACTTCGATTGAGCGCCGCTACGTCAAGGTCCAATTATGCTAGCCATGAGGATGCGGGAGACTGATATGGGTTTGATTCTTCTCGTCAGTTTCGACCACCATGTTGTCATGGGCATAGCATAGTGAACTCCACTCATAGCTAAAAAGGAACGGTGCCTGCCTTCTTTTCAGTATCTAATTACCGCATTCGTCGGAGCTCTTCCGCTGCTGCATCTCATTTGTTGGACGGGGATATGCTGAGAAAACGAAGGGCAAATCTGTGCCCACTGACTAATTATGTTGCCTGCTTGCTTTTCTTGTGTGATACTGAATAATACCGGTGTGCATCGTTTACCAGCATTGTTTATTAGTAAGTACGTGTTTAGGGTATTGTTTATTGCCTGTTGTAGTCTTTGTTACCGTCCGACCCGTGGAGCAATTTGAGCTTCCCTTGATTTTTCATCTCTGCATTGCATGTGGTCTGCTCAGTCTGGTCCGTCGACGTAAGTGGTAAAGTTGCATTTACTATGCACTCCCTCCGTTCCAAAATAGATGACCCAACTTTGTACTAATTTAGTAAGTTAGTACAAAGTTGGGTCATCTATTTTGGAAGGGAGGGAGTAATCACTTGGGGCTATGTGCCTGTCTGTCCATGGCTGATACGTCGTTCGGTGCCGCAATGCCATCAGATTTGCAGTTCTCAAGTGTGCATCACGTTCTTCACAAATTAAACTTGGGTCTAACCATCTATTCAGAGGCCACGTGGCGCAGGGAATCGTCTTGTCGTATTGCCTGGTGCTAATGGTGTGTGTTCAGTTTGCTCAAGCGAAGATGCCAACACGCTCGAGACAGAACGGTGGGGAGGACCGGATCTTAAGCAGCCCATTGGAACTGATCAACGACAGCGAGTGGCGCTTTGTTTATAAGTAGACGTCGAAAAATTCTGTGCTTATCAGGGAGTATTGCGGCCTTAATTAGTCAGTCAGTACTGTGATGTCCCAATGTAGAATAAGCAGAGGCACCACTGGCAAATTTGTTCGGCGCAAGCGGATAACCGCATTTGGTGACTGTGCGAACGAACATCCCTTGGATTCCACTCCGGAAATAACAACGATTCCCTGCCCAAACCCCTCCAAAACGCCTCACAAAACCGTTGGCGCTCGCTCCAAACCCCTACGTGTACCATCTGATGTTTATACAGCTATTGAACGTCGATTCTTCCCATCAAGAAAGTGCGCTCCTGCGATTATACATATTGGACGAGACAAAAATGAAGTATTCCAAAGGCCAAAAGGCGCAACTTGTCACTCTTGCGAGCTGCGGAAGTACCAGCGGGCGTTATTATAGGCTACGAACCGCAAGGAACCTAACCAACGACCGAAAGAGACCAACGCCGAAGCATGGCGGTATGCACGATCGCGACCATGCACGCCGTCGTGCACCACGGCCACCACCCTCGCCTCCAGGTCCCGCCGCCGCGCCGGCTCGTCCGCGTCGCAGCCGGCGCCACCGCTGCCGCGGCGACGGAGCCAGACACGCTGTCGAAGGCGTTCTGGGACTACAACCTCCTCTTCCGGTCGCAGCGCGGCGAGACGTCCGCCCCCGTGCAGCTCCGCGTCACCGAGGGCGCCATCCCGCCCGACTTCCCGGCCGGCACCTACTACCTCGCCGGGCCCGGCATGTTCTCCGACGACCACGGCTCCATCGTCCACCCGCTCGACGGCCACGGCTACCTCCGCTCCTTCCGCTTCCACCCCGACGACGGCGTGCGCTACTCCGCAAGGTACGCCACGCACCACTTAGCAAGCAAGCCGGCCGCCGTGCCACCTTGGGAATTCGGCGGCGTGTACTGTAATGTCGTCCGTCGACGATCCCGGTGTGAGTTTACAGAGCACGCGTATACGCAGGTACGTGGAGACGGCGGCGAAGACGGAGGAGAAGGGGGACGGCGCGTCGTGGAGGTTCACGCACCGGGGCCCCTTCTCGGTGCTGCAGGGTGGGCACAGGGTGGGCAACGTGAAGGTGATGAAGAACGTGGCCAACACCAGCGTGCTCTGGTGGGGCGGCCGGCTGCTCTGCCTCTGGGAGGGCGGCATGCCGTACGAGCTCGACCCCAAGACGCTGGAGACCGTCGGCCCGTTCGACCTGCTCGCGCTCGGCGACCGCGCCGACGGGGCGGCCCCCGCACGGCGCCGCCTGGGGCACCGCCGGCGGCCGTGGCTGGCGGAGGCCGGGCTCGACGCGGCCACCCGCTTGCTGCGCCCCGTCCTCAGCGGTGCGTGCTGTTCACTTTGAGTAGAGTAGACTAGTCGTTGCGCACCGAGCTAGCGTGGATGATCTGACGTTTGTGCGCCGGCCCGGTCGCCATTATCCCGTGCAGGCGTGTTCAGCATGCCGCCCAAGCGGCTGCTGGCGCACTACAAGGTCGACCCCAAGCGCAACCGGCTGCTCATGGTGGCCTGCAACGCCGAGGACATGCTCCTCCCGCGCGCCAACTTCACTTTCTACGGTCTGCAGCACGCCCTCGTCCATCTCCATCCATATGCCCATTAAAATCAAATCACTGATGGTACGTATGCAGAGTTCGACGCCGGCTTCAGGCTGGTGCGGAAGCGGGAGTTCGTGCTGCCGGCGCACCTCATGATCCACGACTGGGCCTTCACCGACTCCCACTACGTCGTCCTCGGCAACAGGATCAGGCTCGACATCCCGGGGTCGATGCTGGCCATGACGGGCACGCACCCCATGATCGCGGCGCTGGCGCTGGACCCGAGCAGCCGGACCACGCCGGTCTACCTGCTGCCACGCTCCACGGAGGCCGTGGCCAGAGGCCGCGACTGGACCGTGCCCGTCGAGGCGCCGTCGCAGATGTGGTCGCTGCACGTCGGCAACGCCTTCGAGGAGGACAACGCCCGCGGCGGCCTCGACCTGCACCTGCACATGTCGGGCTGCTCCTACGACTGGTTCCATTTCCACAGGATGTTCGGTAACGTCGTCGGCATGGCGCCAAACATTCAGTTGATCTTCGTCTGCACTTTTACTACTGCTCAAGTGCGACGATGATCCCAGTGACTGACATATCTGTGCTGCGATGGTGCGATTCTCACAGGTTACAACTGGAAGAACAAGAAGCTGGACCCTTCGTTCATGAACGCGGTCAAGACCAAGGAAATGCTGCCTCGCCTTGTGAAGGTGAACGAATGCTTGTTTTAGTAAATCATAATTCAAACTTTTGTCAAATTTCAGTAGGTTTCAGTTAAATTTGAGTCCTGTTCGAACTGCTTGTTCGGGCCTATGATAATTTAACTGCTAATTTCAGAAATTTTATCTTGTCAAACGCAGGTGGCAATTGAGCTCGACAAGAGAGGAGGAGCATACCGGAGATGCACCGTGAAGAGATTATCCGATCAGTGGAACAGACCGGCAGACTTCCCTGCGATAAATCCAGGCTACGCCAACAAGAGGAATATGTTCATTTACGCGGGCGCTGCCTCCGGTTCTCGCAAATTACTCCCATATTTTCCGTTTGACAGCGTTGTCAAGGTCGATGTCTCGAATGGGTCAGCGAGGCGGTGGTCTTCCGAGGGGCGCAAGTTCGTCGGGGAGCCGGTCTTCATCCCCACCGGCGGTGGGGAGGAGGATCACGGCTATGTTCTTCTTGTAGAGGTAACTACATATGCCCTGTCAGTATGTACATAACTCTTCGAAGCTATTATTGGAATTCAACAACTTTCAAAGATTCCAGGTGTTTCAAACATCTGCACCATTTGACGCCCCCAATCTCCTTTTGCAGTATGCAGTATCCGAGGACAGATGTAACCTGGTGGTGTTGGATGCAAGGAAGATAGGGAAAAGAGGCGCACTTGTGGCAAAACTTGAAGTACCAAAGCACCTCACCTTCCCAATGGGATTCCATGGGTTTTGGGCTGATGAATGAATGGCAAAAATCGCAGGCAGCCACTCTGATAAGCAATTGTTAGGCTCGCAAAACTGGGCAAAATCTGATCGATTTTGATATGAGTGTAAAATGTATGTATATCCTGTGGGATCCCATATCCTGATCCGTTCTTATACAGCAACCATTCATAGGGAGCTTGTCAAATCTCGCATCACTGATGAACCGTTCGTACTGCATTTAGTATTTCACAGCAGGATAACAAGCATGACTGATGCAGTTGATATGAACTATGGATGATAAAAACAATTATTACCACAACCCACAGAGTAAACATATTGAATTTCCACTGAGAATTGTAACAGCACGGCAACTTTTAATGTTCTAGACCTGGAAACTAAGACGGACACTGTCCCTGATCACAACCATAAGAAACCCATACGAAATCACTAGGACTATAACTGATCCTGTACAATACTAACCACCAAGTGTGAAGTCGACGAATTGTTGTGCTCACTTTATGCGAGCTATTGTTACGACGATGAAGACGAACACCGAGAGCATGAAGGACATTCTCACTACATCGTCAGACAAATCGTAGTCCATGCTCTGGGCCTGGAAGAGCGTGTGCACGAGCTGAAGTATCTTCTCAAGGAACTCCTTGATCTTCGCCTGGGTGTTCTCCAGGACCCATTGCATCATTCCAGGAGGAGCACTAGAGCTCCCCTTATTATCAGTTTCCTTAGCTGAAAAGTAGGATAATTTGCATCAGATGCAGATCCACCCAACATAATACTGGAATTGGAAGAAATACACCTTGCATTTTGGAATTTTATCAAAAAACAAATACACCTTATATAAAGGAACAGAGGGAGTAGATGCGACTTTGATGGAACAGCTAAATAAGGTAACTTGTACTAAATCAGAGACAATTAATATGGATCGGAGGGAGTACCAAAGTTTATAAAATTTGACGTTAACAATCAAAAGGTTATCTTTCATCCACGTCAAGTCAATATGAAGATGTACATACAAAGATCATTAAGAAGGGTCACGTACCATCCTGGAAGGACTTCTTAAATTCTTGCACCACCTCATTGTTCATGACAGCGTTCCATACAGCCTTATCAGTTGACAAGGCCATAACCATTTTCTGCATCGAGGAAGAAAAATGTCACAGCAAAGAAGAAAAAATAGTGATTTTTGGTCAATATTTCGTGGCACTGAGAAATTTGAGATTCTTCTATGCATAAATACCATACAATGACTCAAATCAAGCAGTATTCACCTGAACAGAGGCATCTTCTTTCAACAGCTGGAATGCGTCCAGTACATTTTGATGTTCCCTTGTCATAAGAGCAGTCGAGTTAAGTGCAAGTGTGCCAGGTTCAGTGCACTCGTCTAATCCGATGTTGGATGGAGAACTCCCTAAGTTGGCTATTTGGACAGTTTGCTTCTCGGATGCATCAGAATCGGCAGCAAAATAGTTAACAAACATCCCAGATGAAGAGAGTCCTGCGATGGGCAGTGCGAGCGCTTGTAACTCGAGTGCATCAGAATCCACACCCGAAGGATTCTCAAATACCCTGCATACGACAGAGTTTTGTTTAATTTGTTCAGATGGAACATGTAAAAACCAGATACCATCAATTAAACTACTAAGGAGCGGACAAGCTTTAAGTAATGATAACAAAGGAGAGTGTGCGCCCTACAACAGGGTAGCAGGCTAATTAAGCAATGATGGAGTGTGTAAACTGCAATTGGTGCATGATCATGGAAGTGGGATCCAACTGAACTTTGTAGCATATGACAACAATTGGCGCACACCCCTGAACCTGAACAGTTTCAAAAATACAAGCAAGAGTAATCTGCAAGGAAAGTAGCATGGTTGGAGCTGTGTCCATGACATAAACGTGATAAATCACGGGAAAATATCCATCTAAATTCCAGAACAATCACATGATTAAAATAGTCACTAAGTAATAATTGTTCAAGACAGTTCCGATCTTCCAATCATCCGGAGATGACGAACTGATCATCAGCAGCATAACGTACAAAAAAATAATACTCGATCAATCTAAGTGGATGCTTTTTAAGATTCTTCTTTGGAAAACAAGTTGATAGATTAAGCATAAATCTTACTGCTGGATGCTGGCGACGGCGGCATGGACCTCCTCATCTGTAGGGGGGGCGTCGAACGTCACCTCGTCCCCGCCCGCCGGCCACTCGCTCGCGTAAACCGCCGCCTCCTCCTCTGCCCCCACGGCCTTATCCCCGACGGCCAAGAACTCCTTCAGCCCCTCCTCGCCGTCGAGCCGCAGCTTGATGGAATCCCAGCCAGCGACGGAGGCGATGGAGACGGTCGGCGGCGGCGGAGAGGTGGCGCGCAGAGAGAGGCCACCGTTGCGCGCGCCGGCGGGGGAGGCGGGGGCGTGCCCGAGGCCGCCGCGGCCGGCGAGGCGGACCTGGTGCTTGCTCGGCGGGTTGCTGCTCATGGCGGCGCCCAGGAACCGCACGGACGAGTCGGCCCCCCTCCAGCTGTTCTCCCGCCTCCTGTACACGACGTGGACCACCATGGCTGGACCTCACCGCCGCCGCCGCCGCTCGCCGCGCTTTCCCCTCGCCCGAGGTTTGTTTAGGAGGAGGCCGAGTTGGTTAGCCGCGATGGTTGAAGCAACCGGTTTGTTTGGGTATTTACGCGGCGTCGTCGGTTAATTTATTATCTCCTTGGCGTTCCTTGTGGAACTTTGGAAGGAGATTCCGCGATAAATATTTGTTGTTAAGATGTCCTTTCAACCATAAATATTTTATCTGATGCCGTGAGGTGTTTTCATTTGCGTGGAGTGTAATATGCGAGCAAATCCACGTCGGATGTTCTTTTCGATGGGTTAATGCGCTTTGTGATTACGACCCCTGCGTGCCGCCCAAGATTTTCTGCCACCTTGTTTAATGTGCTCCTACTACTTTTTATATTTAAAGGAAAATCGGGGGTACAAGACCATCTCCAATAGCCTCACTGAAAAGTTTACGGGCCTCTCTTCAAAATCCAATAATCTCTTTCTAATATTATTATAATACTTGCCGCTTCAATGGATGCTACTAAATGTATTTCAGTATTAGATATATCCGTTTGAGCGACGAGTGGTATGGATCGGAGAGGGTACAAAATCTTACCTTGAGGTCCTAATGTGATGGCCTTCTCTTTCTCCGGTGGTGGCGTGACGGCGGCAACGAGCAGTGGCGGCGGACGAGGGGGCAGCAATAGTCGGTGGCAGTGCATGGTCTTTGGCGGCCGACGGTGATGGTTGACGATGGCGGTGTGGTGGTCTTCGGTAGCGATCGACGGCGATAGCGGCACGGTAGCCTCTGTCGGCGGGAGGCGGCAACAATGGGGTGGCAAACGACGGCGGCACAATTCTTCTGCGACGGACTCTAACGCATGCATGTTGATGTGACATTTATTAGAAGTTTTGGGAGGATTAAAATTTTCGAAAGAGATGATGGTTTGATTATTGTAACATCTCAAGAATTTATTTGGAAAAGGCATGCTGGAACAATTTTCTTCTCAACTCTCTCTATACGGAATATTATGAGGGAAAAGTAGCCTCTCATATGTTTTTTTACGAGAAATTTTTTGATCTATTCATTTTCAATCGTGACAGTACAACGAATATTAGAAATGAAAAAAATTACATCTAGATCCGTAAACCACCTAGCGACGACTACGAGCACTGAAGCGAGCCGAAGACGCGTCGCCATCATCGCCCCTCCATCGCCGGAGTCGGGCACAACTTGTTGTAGTAGACAGTCGGGAAGTCGTCATGCTAAGGCCCCGTAGGACCAGCGCACCAGAACAACAACCGCCACAGATGAAGAATAACATAGATCAGAAGAATCCAACTCAAAGACACACGAACGTAGACGAACAACGACGAGATCTGAGCAAATCCGTCGGAGACACACCTCCACACGCTCACCAACGGTGCTAGACGCATCGTCAGAACGGTGTCTAGACGAGGAGACCTTTATTCCATCTTCAGGGAGCCGCTGCCGCTCGTCTTTCTGAGCAGGACACAAACCCTAACAAAACTGAAAGAAACGACTAAAGACGGAGCCCTCCCGCTGGCCCTTGCCGAGATCCACTGCGCCCCATGGTCCTAGGGCCACCGGAGAGAAGTGGATCTGTGGCGGCGCCGGCGGGAGGCAGAAACCCTAGCTCTTTTTGTGGAGGAGGAGGAGGCATGCTTTATTTTTTTAACATGGTATAAACATAGAGGAGGTATTCGAGATGATGAGCCAGCACAACATTTTAAGATCAAGATATGTGTCTTCGCAGTGTTTTTATAGTTGACGAAAATGTCTCCTCCTACTGAATATACACGTCAAAAAAGTTGAAATAAATCAAAAAATATATAAACACGTGTCAAGTCCATAAATTAAAGCCTAATGGGCTGGTTGTATTTTACATATCTAGTGTTTATCATACACATTTTTTTTGCATGGGTTTATCATACACATTTGCTCGTGCCAACAACAGACTCCAAAACCGTAAGGCAATACCACACCAAAGCAACAAAGCGTGCATGCGCGCAGTCACGGTAGAAAAAAAAACAAAAATGGTGGAATCAACTACTGCCTCCGTTTTAGTTTATTGGCCCCGTAATATTTTGTGCCAAATTTTGATCATGAATTTAATTAAAATAATAATAATAATGCATGTCACCAAAAATTATATAGTTGGATTCGTATTTAAACATAATTTCTAGTGATATTATTTGTGGTTACATGCATTAATATTTTGTTCGTTAAATCTAATGTCAAAATTTAGCACAAAATATGAAGGGACCAATATTAAGTACTCTCTCCGTTTCTAAATATTTATCTTTTTAGAGATTTTAAATGGACTACCACATACCGATGTATATAGATATATTTTAAAGTTTAGATTCACTCATTTTGCTTCGTACGTAGCTATTTATTGAAATCTCTAAAAGGACAAATATTTCAAAATGGAGGGAGTAGGTACGAACGGGTCGACCATTTTCCCTCCTTGCATTGAAGATGGTGGTTTAAATTACGATGTGGACTTGATGGAAAATTGACACTCGTCAGCGAGTGCATGAAGTGCAGAATAGTTTAGTTTGACAGTACATAAGGATAGCGTGCACTCCTTCATGATCGACATGGCAATGTCGTTGCTAGATCGGGGCCATCAGAACAAAGTCTACTGTTATCCAGTTAGAAGCCGACTTTTTTTTAGAATATAGTACAGATGTAGGCGCTTATATATCGTACATCTTCAATACATAAATTATATTTATCTTTATCTTTACCTACTAATAAAGCACATATTGTTTCTATCGGGTTCACCGTAATGGCGTTTTTGCCAAAAGGCCCCTGACTTTTTGTAGCATCAACCTACACTCCCTTTTTTAAGTGGCTAAACAAAAAAGCGATTCGTTCTTCAACCCACAATCCTTTTTGTTGCGCTCGGGTGTCGCATCAGGCGGCGGCAGCAGCGATGCGGTGGCAGCGAGGCGGGTGGCATGCGCGGAGATGGAGGAGAACATGGAGAGTCGTCCGGGGGCGAGTAGTTCGCCAGCGTCGACACCACAGACCATGGCAGTGCAGGCTTGCAAGGGGCAGTAGGAAGACGAGCAGAGGGGAGCGTCGGGGAAGGGGGATGTGATACGTCTCCAACGTATCTATAATTTTTGATTGCTCCATGCTATATTATCTACTGTTTTGGACTATATTGGGCTTTATTTTCCACTTTTATATTATTTTTGGGACTAACCTATTAACCGGAGGCCCAGCCCAGAATTGCTGTTTTTTTTGCCTATTTCAGTGTTTCGAAGAAACGGAATATCAAACGGAGTCCAAACGGAATAAACCTTTCTAGAACGTGATTTTCTTCCCGAATATGACCCATGAGACTTGGACCCTACGCCAAGGAAGCTTCGAGGTGGGCACGAGATAGGGGGGCGCGCCCTATACCCCCAGGCGCGCACCCACCCTCGTGGGCCCACCGAAGCTCCACCGACGTACTTCTTCCTCCTATATATACCTACGTACCCCCGAACGAACAGAGACGGAGCCAAAAACCTAATTCCACCGCCGCAACTTTTTGTATCCACGAGATCCCATCTTGGGGCCTGTTCCGGAACTCCGCCGGAGAGGGCTGTCATCACGGAGGGCTTCTACATCATCATAGCCTCTCCGATGAAGTGTGAGTAGTTTACCTCAGACCTTCGGGTCCATAGTTATTAGCTAGATGGCTTCTTCTCTCTTTTTGGATCTCAATACAAAGTTCCCGCCTCTCTCGTGGAGATCTATTCGATGTAATCTTCTTCTTTTTGCAGTGTATTTGTTGAGACCGATGAATTGTGGGTTTATGATCAAGTCTATCTATGAATAATATTTGATTCTTCTCTGAATTCTTTTATGTATGATTGGTTATCTTTGCAAGTCTCTTCGAATTATTCGTTTGGTTTGGCCAACTAGATTGGTAGTTCTTGCCATGGGAGAAGTGCTTAGCTTTGGTTTCAATCTTGCGGTGTCCTTTCCCAGTGACAGAAGGGGCAGCAAGGCACGTATTGTATCGTTGCCATCGAGGATAACAAGATGGGGTTTATTTAATATTGCATGAATTTATCTCTCTACATCATGTCATATTGGTTAAAGCGTTACTCTATTTTTAACTTAATACTCTAGATGCATGCTGGATAGCGGTCGATGAGTGGAGTAATAGTAGTAGATGCAGAATCATTTCGGTCTACTTGTCACGGACGTGATGCCTATATACATGATCATGCCTAGATATTCTCATAACTATGCTCAATTCTGTCAATTGCTCAATAGTAATTTGTTCACCCACCGTAGAATACTTATACTCTTGAGAGAAGCCACTAGTGAAACCTATGGCCCCCGGGTCTATTCTCATCATATCAATCTCCATCACTTTAATCTTGCTTTGCTTTTTTACTTCGCCTTTTACTTTTCACTTTGCATCTCTATACCAAAAATACCAAAAAATATTATATCTATCAGATCTCACTCTCGTAAGTGACCGTGAAGGGATTGACAACCCCTAATCGCGTTGGTTGCGAGTAGCTATCGTTTTGTGCAGGTACGAGGGACTTGAGCGTGGCCTCCTACTGGATTGATACCTTGGTTCTCAAAAACTGAGGGAAATACTTATGCTACTCTGCTGCATCATCCTTTCCTCTTTGGGGAAATCCAACACAAGCTCAAGAGGTAGCAAGAAGAATTTCTGGCGCCGTTGCCGGGGAGTCTACGCAAAAAGTCAACATACCAAGTACCCATCACAGTCCCTATCTCTCACATTACATTAGTTGCCATTTGCCTCTCGTTTTCCTCTCCCCCACTTCACCCTTGCCGTTTTATTCGCCCTCTCTTTCCCAATCTCCTTCTCCTTCTCCGCCTCTCTTTTTCGTTTGCCTTTTTCTCGCTTGCCTTTTTGTTTGCTCGTGTGTTGGATTGCTTGTTTGTCGCGATGGCTCAAGATACTACCAAATTGCGTGACTTCACCAATACCAATAATAATGATTTCCTTAGCACTCCGATTGCTCCTCTTGCCAATACTGAATCTTGTGAAATCAATACTGCTTTGTTGAATCTTGTTATGAAAGATCAATTCGCCGGCCTTCCTAGTGAAGATGCCGCTACTCATCTGAATAGCTTCGTTGATTTATGTGATATGCAAAAGAAAAAAGATGTCGATAATGATGTCGTTAAATTGAAGCTATTTCCTTTTTCGCTTAGAGATCGTGCTAAAGCTTGGTTTTCGTCTTTGCCTAAAAATAGTATTGATTCTTGGAACAAGTGCAAAGATGCTTTTATCTCTAAGTATTTCCCTCCCGCTAAGATCATCTCTCTTAGAAACGATATTATGAACTTTAAGCAACTTGATCATGAACATGTTGCACAAGCTTGGGAGAGAATGAAATTAATGATACGTAATTGCCCTACTCATGGTTTGAATTTGTGGATGATTATACAAATTTTTTATGCCGGATTGAATTTTTCTTCTAGAAATCTTTTAGATTCGGTCGCGGGAGGCACTTTTATGGAAATCACCTTAGGAGATGCTACTAAACTCCTAGATAATATTATGGTTAATTATTCTCAATGGCATACTGAAAGATCTTCTAATAAAAAAGTGCATGCGATAGAAGAAATCAATGTTTTGAGTGGAAAGATGGATGAACTTATGAAATTATTTGCTACTAAGAGTGTTTCTTCTGATCCTAATGATATGCCTTTGTCTACTTTGATTGACAATAACAATGAATCTATGGATGTGAATTTTTTTGGTAGGAATAATTTTGGTAACAACGCTTATAGAGGGAATTTTAATCCTAGGCCATATCCTAGTAATCCTTCTAATAATTATGGGAATTCCTACAACAACTCTTATGGAAATTATAATAAGATGCCCTCTGAATTTGAGAATAGTGTTAAAGAGTTTATGAATTCACAAAAGAATTTTAATGCTTTGCTTGAAGAGAAATTGCTTAAAGTTGATGACTTGGCTAGGAACGTTGATAGAATTTCTCTTGAGGTTGATTCTTTAAAGCTTAGATCTATTCCTCCTAAGCATGATATCAATGAGTCTCTCAAAGCCATGAGAATTTCCATTGATGAGTGCAAGGAAAGAACCGCTAGGATGCGTGCTTCCAAAGATGCCTTTATTAAAGCGTGTTCTTCCAATTCCTATGAAAATCAAGATGAAGATCTAAAAGTTATTGATGTGTCTCCTATTAAATCTTTGTTTTGCAATATGAATCTTGATGAAACTGAATATGATCTTCCTTTACCTAGAAGGCGTTCTAAAAATTTGGAGTATTTAGATCTTTATGATGAAATTGATGAACGTGGGATTGAAAGAAATAAAAATCTAGATGTTGCTAAACCCACTATATTGGATTTCAAGGAATTTAATTATGAAAGTTGCTCTTTAATTGATTGTATTTCCTTGTTGCAATCCGTGCTAAATTCTCCACATGCTTATAGTCAAAAGAAAGCCTTCACCAAACATATTGTTGATGCCTTGATGCAATCTTATGAAGAAAAACTTAAGTTGAAAGTTTATATCCCTAGAAAACTCTATGATGAGTGGGAACCAACTATTAAAATTAAAATTAAAGATCATGATTTTTATGCTTTGTGTGATTTGGGTGCTAGTGTCTCCACTATCCCCAAAACTTTGTGTGATTTGCTAGATTTCCGCGATTTCGATGATTGCTCTCTAAACTTGCATCTTGCGGATTCTACTATTAAGAAACCTATGGGAAGGATTAATGATGTTCTTATTGTTGCAAATAGAAATTATGTGCCCGTAGATTTCATTGTTCTTGATATAGATTGCAATCCTTCTTGCCCTATTATTCTTGGTAGACCTTTCCTTAGAACGGTTGGTGCAATTATTGATATGAAGGAAGGGAATATTAGATTTCAATTTCCATTACAAAAGGGCATGGAACACTTTCCAAGAAAGAAAATAAAATTGCCATATGAAACTATCATGAGAGCCACTTATGGATTGCCTACCAAAGATGGCAATACCTAGATCTATCCTCGCTTTTATGCCTAGCTAGGGGCGTTAAACGATAGCGCTTGTTGGGAGGCAACCCAATTTTATTTTTATTCCTTGCTTTTTGCTCCTGTTTAGTAATAAATAATTAATTTAGCATCTGTTTTGGTTGTGTTTTTTGTGTTTAATTAGTGTTTGTGCCAAGTAGAACCGTTGGGAAGACTTGGGGAAAGTCTTGTTGAACTTGCTGTAAAAAACAGAAACTTTAGCGCTCACGAGAACTGCTGTCATTTTTATTTGGAGAGTGATATTGTAACGCCCCGAGACCGTTGTGCCAGGTGTCTTCCTGTTATTCGTTGTTGTTGCCATGTCATTTGCTTGTGTGTTGCATCTTGTCATGTCAGCATATGCATTGCATCATCATGTTTTCAAAACTTGCATTCGTCCGGGGTATCCCAGTTCTTTCCGTTGTCCGTTCTGAGCCCGGACACACTCGCACGCGCCCGCGGCATGTCCGAAATAGTATTTTTATAAGTGGCCGGAAAACGTTCTCGGAATGGGTTGAAAGTTGGCGTGTGGTCTTATTATAGTGTAGATAGACCGCATGTCAAGTTTCATCGCATTCGGAGTTCGTTTGATAGCCCAACCGTTAAACTATAGCGGCATTATAGCCGGTCTAACGTCGGACGTTTTCGGTCTCCAAAAATAGTCGCCGGGCCTCCCTCTCTTCTCTTCTCTTAGCTCGAGACTGTCCACACAGCCCATGACCTACCGCCAGGTCCAACCTAACCTCTCTCGTTAGCCCGCGGCCCTCCTCGCGCGCGCGCCCGAAAGCTGTCCAGGAACCGACCCGGGGATTCGTCACCGTTGTGTCCGGATCATCTCCAAACATCTACAAAATATCACCGTTTCCATATTTGGGCTACCTAAGCTATTTTTCCTGTCCGTCCGATTATGATCAGAGGGATCTTATACCCCCTAAACCTATCCGGCTTACTATATATAGATCAACCACTAGACTATTTTGCAAAACCTAAATTCTAGGACTTTTGTCCCTGTCGCCGCCGCCACTCGGTGTCAATCCCCCTCGGGATCCACCCATCCCCAACCATCGCTCGCCACCCATCGCCTCCAAATCCTCCTCCCTACCTCGATCTGGACCGAGCGACCGCGTCCCTGTTCGTCTGCAACTTCTAGTCCCGCACCAGCCTTTGCATCGAGCAGAGACGGACCATGCCACCCCGATCCCCTTCGGCAGCAGTCCGCCGCCGCGCCACATTCAAGCCTTCGGGCGCCTGGTCCCCTGCCTGGCCCGCTCGTTCTCCGCACTAAGGAGGCGCAACGCCAGCACCTCGTCTGCCTCCCCTGCTAACGCCTCGTCGCCGGGAGCCCCGCTTCAAGTCCCTGCCATGGCTGCTGCCCTTCTGCAGAACCTCGTCGCCAGGGAGCCGTCGTCCCCACCTGCCTCCGCCCGTTTCCCCGCCCCCGGCGCCATCTGCAGCTGTACGAAGACACCAGGGAGTCTTCGCCCCGCCAAGTCCCTCTGTTCGACCCGCATCGATCTCCGGCGTGCGTCCCACCGAGTCCCTTCGCCATCCCACCCGAGACCCGCTGCCACCTCCATCGCCTGCTCGCCGCCGTTCTACTTCACGCCGCACCGCCATCCCGTTCGTCCCTGACGAACTGCAGCTGCCGCTCGGGTCAACGGTCGTGCGCACTCGACCGCACGCGCCCGATCTACCTCCAAGCCAGGCCTTGGGCCGCCTTTCCATGCCGGCCTGCTCCACGCCTCTGGCCCGCGTGGGCTATTTCCCCTCCAACGGCCCGTTTTGGCCCATGGTGAGCGCCCCAGCGCCCAGCAGTTTCGGCACGAGCGCCTGTTTTTTTTCTCGCGACCGGATTTGCTAATTAACCAGGGTTTGGCAGATTTTCAGAAAAACCCTCCCTGTTCACGCATTTTATAACTCTCCAACCGTGCATCGGATTAAACAAACTTAATATGAAACTTGCTTAGAATTTCATCTAGTTTCATAATATGTCTTTTTCATCTATGTTTAAAATATTTAAAATGATGTTTGGTTAAATTTACTCCTATGCCATGTTAAAATGCTTTAATTCGTAACTAAATAACCGTAGCTCCAAACCTAATAAACTTGATATGTAAATGGGGTAGAATTTTTCCTAGTTTAACATGGTGGCATCATCTTGCATGTTTAACAACTCTAAAATATGGCTTAGGGCAGAACAGTACCAAATCTATAATATGCTCATGGGGTTTTACCGGAATTGTTGTTCGTTACTTCCGGCCTCATTTAAACTTGACTAGATAGGTAGTTTTACTTTGCTTCACCCTCTTGCCATGCTAACAAGAATTAATCTTGTTGGGTACATAAACGAGATCGAACTAAATAACTTGAATGTGGTGTTTCGTCAATATGCAACTCGTTGCATATTGAGCTCCACTTAATTTGTAGGATTGCTTGTGTACTTTGCCATGCCATGCCCTCTTTAAACTGGACATGCATCATTCTTGTTTGCGCATCATGCCATGTCTATGTGGTGGTTGTTTACTAGGTTGTTTGCTCTTTTTCGGTGTTGCTTCTTCGGGTTGGTTCCGATAACGTCACGTTGTGAGGAACCATTCGACTACGTCCGTTTATCTTCTTCATGGACTCGTTCTTCTTCCTTGCGAGATTTCAGGCAAGATGACCATACCCTCGAAATCACTTCTATCTTTGCTTGCTAGTTGCTCGCTCTTTTGCTATGCCTATGCTACGATACCTACCACTTGCTTATCATGCCTCCCATATTGTTGAACCAAGCCTCTAACCCACCTTGTCCTAGCAAACCGTTGTTTGGCTATGTTACCGCTTTGCTCAGCCCCTCTTATAGCGTTGTTAGTTGCAGGTGAAGATTGAAGTTTGTCCCTTGTTGGAACATGGAGATGTTGTTCCTTGTTGGAACATGTTTACTTGTTGGGATATCACAATATGTCTTATTTAATTAATGCATCTATATACTTGGTAAAGGGTGGAAGGCTCGGTCTTATGCCTGGTGTTTTGTTCCACTCTTGCCGCCCTAGTTTCCATCATATCGGTGTTATGTTCCCGGATTTTGCGTTCCTTGCGCGGTTGGGCTATTATGGGAACCCCTTGACAGTTCGCCTTGAATAAAACTCCTCCAGCAATGCCCAACATTGGTTTTACCATTTGCCACCTAGCCTTTTCTTTTCCCTTGGGAGTCGCGCTCCTGAGGGTCATCATTATTTTACCCCCCGGGCTAGTGCTCCTCTGAGTGTTGGTCCAAACTAGAGTCCTATGCAGCGCCCCCTCGGGGAAACTCGAGGTTTGGTTTTAGTTGTATGGAGCGCTCATCTGAGTGTGCCCTGAGAACGAGATATGTGCAGCTCCTATCGGGATTTGTCGGCACATTGGGTGGTGTTGCTGGATTTGTTTTAACTTGTCAAAGTTGTCTTGTAGAACCGGGACATCGAGTCTGATCGGAATGTCTCGGGAGAAGGTATATCCTTCGTTGACCGTGAGAGCTTGTCATGGGCTAAGTTGGGACACCCCTGCAGGGATTTGAACTTTCGAAAGCCGTGCCCGCGGTTATGGGCAGATGGGAATTTGTTAACGTCTGGTTGTAGAAAACCTGAAGTTGACCTTAATTAAAATGCATCAACCGCGTGTGTAACCGTGATGGTCTCTTTCCGGCGGAGTCCGGGAAGTGAACACGGTGTTGGAGTTATGCTTGACGTAGGTTGTTCTAGGATCACTTCTTGATCATAGTTTCTCGATCGTGCTTTGCCTTCTCTTCTCGCTCTCATTTGCGTATGTTAGCCACCATATATGCTAGTCGCTTGCTGCAGCTCCACCTCATACCTTTACCTTACCCATAAGCTTAAATAGTCTTGATCGCGAGGGTGCGAGATTGATGAGTCCCCCTGACTCACAGATACTTCCAAAAGCACTTTGCAGGTGCCGATGTTACCGAGCAGGTGACGCAACCAAGCTCAAGGAGGAGCTCGATGAAGATCTTGTCCTTTGTGTCGCTTCGTTCTAGTTGATCAGTAGTGGAGCCCAGTCGGGACGATCAGGGATCTGTGTAGCATTTGGGGTAGTCTTCTTTTATTTTGGCTCCGTAGTCGGGCCTTGTTTGTATTTGGTTGATGTAATGCTTTATTCATGTAATTGTGTGAAGTGGCGATTGTAAGCCAACTATGTATCTCTTTCTCTTATGTATTACATGGGTTGTGTGAAGATTACCTCACTTGCGACATTGCTTTCAATGCAGTTATGCCTCTAAGTCGTGCTTCGACACGTGGGAGATATAGCCGCATCGAGGGTGTTACAAGTTGGTATCAGAGCCTTCCCCGACCTTAGGAGCCCCCACTACTTGATCGAATTAGCTGACGAGTTGAGTCTAGAAAAATGTTCTGAGTCATTAGGAATTATATATCAGAGAGTTTAGGAATTCTTTTTACTCCCCAGTCCCTTCATCGCTCTGGTAAGGCATCTTGACGTAGAGTTTTGACTCTTCTCTTCTCAGATTTCACTAAAAAAATTTAGGATCACGCGGGTATCTTGGAATCGTTCCGATGGATTTGTGACGAGAACATTGTTCTTGGTGCCTCCTGTCATTTAGGGGTTGTGGCAGTGTCCCGGGGAGTTGAGCTCTGAGGTGTTGTCGTCACAATTTTATCGTTGCAGTTCTGGAATACCTGAGATTAGTTTCGCCGACATCGAAAATCTCTTTTATGCAGTTGTTGGTGAGATAACCTCGACGCCACCCAGTACTGGGGCGGGAGTTCGGGAGTATTGCCATAACTCGTATAACGGATGCTTTTCGAAGGTTGAGGTAGATGATTTCCGAAGGTTTCTTGGTTATGTGTTGAAGGATGGATACAGCTGGATGTAGGATTTGTTAGTTTGGGTGAGATATTATGCTTCCCCTGTATCCCCAACACCTGATTGCATAACCGGAAAGTTTCAGGAGTTTATAAGTGGGAAATCAAGTAGCTCTTAGGATATCTTTCCGACAGATGTATGATATGAAATTGGGGTTCGACGTCTAGTGGTCCGCCTATTCACAGTTGGTTTTACAGTGGTCTCATTGTGTCTTAAAGAGTCCTTGGCTATGCCGACTCGGGGACGCTTCGTATGTCATGTGCACTGCCTTGTACATGATGGTGCTGTATGACCGAGCCCGTGTAGGCCCCACCACGAAAACTTCGGACGAAATCTCTATCATATGTTTGTTCCGACTTATTCTACAAGCCAACCCTTTGTTTTTGTTTTGAGTTGTGGTATTCGAGTTGCTTCGAAGTCAAATGTTGATTCCATACCTTTTCCAAGCGATGTTCTCATAATTCTATGTGAATACAAATCCTTCTTGATCATCGAGATTGTCATCTAAATTTCTTCTCTACCGGCGTGTTTCTCTTCAAGTGAATCCGATCACTTCAACATTTGCAAGATCCAATCTTAGTTCTTCTCAACGGTGTTCATTTCATTCATCCCAAGCTGCCTTTGTTTTCCCTCCCTCCCACCCTTTTTCTTCAAGGACTCAGATTTCTTAATCAAGTATCCTTTTATTATTGTGAAGTCTCTCCATTCCTTTTTCCGTCAATGTTCTTACCCGGTGTTTTCCATGAAGATGCTCTACTAGCTCATCTTTCATCATTCTTTTTCTTCTCCGGTGGATTTCAATTCAAGCCTTGTTGATCATATCCTTTTCCTCGTTTCGAATACCTTCTCATGCCGGTACACCTCTTAATCATCCACTTCTCCCTATTCAATTGTTCCGGAGTGTTCAAGATATCTCGAAGATTCGTGGTTCCACTCTACATTCATTCAAGATCTTTCGAGGACGTTACCTCATTCAAGCCATTTATTTCAACTGGCGCAATCTATCTTTTAAATCATTCAATGGTGTTTCTTTTGAGTGGGCCCTAACCCACAGGTCTTTTCCCAGGATCTTACCTGACTCTTCTTATTTTCCCGGAGCTATCCCCAAATTTTATTTTCGAAGTTTGGCGTAACAATGATTTATCATCAGTCAAATGTCTTTCTCCAAGATTTTTCAAATTCTTTTCATCATTGGCTCAACCTCTTTGTTTTGATTCTTCCGGAGTATCTCAACAATACATGGTGGTGTTTCTCGTCGTAATTCTCAGATTTGGAAGGCCGAAGAAGAATTTTCCCTCCATATCTTGCTGCATTCTCTTCAAGATTCGTGATTCTAGCTTGTTCCACCCTCTCATAATTATTTTCGATTGTGGAAATTCTTTTCACCTATCCGGAGCAATTCAAGAGTCTGCTCAGTTTGTTTATCCGGAACCCATCATCTAAGATTTATTCATTCCAGTTTTCAGTTACCATTCTCCAATCTTATCGGTGTATCATTCAAACATTCTCTATTTAGCTCATGATCTCTTCGTTCTCACGGATCTAAATTCCCTCAAGCATCTTGATAAACTCGTTAATTCTTCCCGGTGATTTGTGCCTTTTTCCAATTCCATTTTGCAAATTCTTACGGTGGTTCGTTCAAGATTTCTCTTCCTTGTTTATCATATCAATTCATTCGTTGTTTCAGTTCTACTGGTGGTTCATGGAACACCTTTCCAAGTTGACGCTATATCTATCTTAATCCTTTCTACGAGAATAAGTAGTATGGCAAATCCGTTGTTTGTCATCAATTTAATTGGTGAAGGATAAGCATAATGTAATTCTTATTCTTGTTTCATCAAGTGAACTCAATTCCCTATTCCGGAGGCTCATCAAATTCTCGGTTTCAATTGTTTCATCTTCTCGTTTTCCCGGAGTTCCAACATTTTACAACTATTTCACCATAGAGATTCATCTAAATCGGTACAAGGATTCACCTTGTGTTTTCAACTTCTTTTCCTTTCCATTTGATTGTCCTTTTGTTTAACGGAGTTCTTCATGAAGGTTCTACATGATGGTTCATAAGGGATTTAATTTCTTCTCGAAGTGTTCATCAAGATTCTTTTCAGAGGAGCTCAAGCATTCTTCATCTTGCAATCCGGAGTGCAATTCTTTCTTCCGTATCATTGGAGGTGGTATTATGTCATTCTTGATAATTTGAGTTCATGTTTCATGTTCCACATGTTGTTAAGAATGAGGTATTTTAAATCCATCAACCTCTTCTTTGGATTTATCTTTGGGTATATTTCACCTAAAGCCTTCCATGAGGATTGTTGCTATCCATGGTGCTTATAAAGGACCCAAGTTCTTCTTCATCCTCCCGGTGAAATAAGTTTCTCGTCTCCTCGTTCATATCAATCCAATTCTTTTCCCGTAAGTGGCTGGTTGTCACCTCAAAATTTGAGATGTATTCCATAAGACCATATCAAGCGTATTCTTTTCGTTGTTGGTGTTCCAACAATTCCGTTCGACCCTTCTCCTAAAGATGCCTTTTCAAACTCTTTTGTGACAGAAGTTGGCATTTTCTTCTCCATTCTTTTATTTCAATTATCTATCTTCTATTTCTTTCTCCCGAAGGCATTGTGTTGCTGCTCTCTTCAAACCTTCTTCTTGTTCTTGTCAAGATCATGTTCTTTTCGTGCTTATCCATTTAACCGGAGGTGTGCCTTTTGGCTCAAGTTCTTTTCATCTTATCAAGCCTTGCATCCCTTCTCAACCGGAGTGCTACCCAAAGTTGTACTTCCTTGTTTTCTCTTTGCTAACGGAGTGCTTTCAACTTCATTTATCTCCGTTGTATTCTTTTCTCGATATGGCTTAACCTTTTCAAGGTTCTTTGTTTTCACTCGTTTGTCAAAGGAGCAACTTAGTTTTACCTATTCTCTTTCTCTTCCGTTTTTCCCTCCGGTGCCATTCTAGATCTCTGGACGAGATCCTCTCGTAGTGGTGGAGTGTTGTAACGCCCCGAGACCGTTGTGCCAGGTGTCTTCCTGTTATTCGCTGTTGTTGCCATGTCATTTGCTTGCGTGTTGCATCTTGTCATGTTAGCATGTGCATTGCATCATCATGTTTTCAAAACTTGCATTCGTCCGGGGTATCCCAGTTCTTTCCGTTGTCCGTTCTGAGCCCGGACACACTCGCACGCGCCCGCGGCATGTTCGAAATAGTATTTTTATAAGTGGCCAGAAAACATTCTCGGAATGGGTTGAAAGTTGGTGTGTGGTCTTATTATAGTGTAGATAGACCGCCTGTCAAGTTTCATCGCATTCGGAGTTCGTTTGATAGCCCAACCGTTAAACTATAGCGGCATTATAGCCGGTCTAACGTCGGACGTTTTCGGTCTCCGGAAATAGTCGCTGGGCCTCCCTCTCTTCTCTTCTCTTAGCTCGAGACCGTCTACACAGCCCATGACCTACCTCCAGGTCCAACCTAACCTCTCTCGTCAGCCCGCGGCCCTCCTCGCGCGCGCGCCCAAAAGCTGTCCCGGAACCGACCCGAGGAGTCGTCACCGTTGTGTCCGGATCGTCCCCAAACATCTACAAAATATCACCGTTTCCATATTTGGGCTACCTAAGCTATTTTCCCTGTCCGTCCGATTACGATCGGAGGGACCTTATACCCCCTAAACCTATCCGGCTTACTATATATAGATCAACCACTAGACTATTTTGCCAAACCCTAAATTCTAGGACTTTTGTCCCTGTCGCCGCCGCCACCCGGTGTCAATCCCCCTCGGGATCCACCCATCCCCAACCATCGCTCACCACCTATCGCCTCCAAATCCTCCTCCCTGCCTCGATCTGGACCGAGCGCCCGCGCCCCTGTTCGTCTGTAACTTCTAGTCCCACACCAGCCTCTGCATCGAGCAGAGACGGACCACGCCGCCCCGATCCCCTTCGGCAGCAGTCCGCCGCCGCGCCACCTTCAAGCCTTCGGGCGCCTGGTCCCCTGCCTGGCCCGCTCGTTCTCCGCACGAAGGAGGTGCAACACCAGCGCCTCGTCTACCTCCCCTGCTAACGCCTCGTCGCCGGGAGCCCCGCTTCAAGTCCCTACCATGGCTGCTGCCCTTCTGCAGAACCTCGTCGCCAGGGAGCCGTCGTCCCCACCTGCCTCCGCCCGTTTCCCCACCCATGGCGCCATTTGCAGCTGTACGAAGACACCAGGGAGTCTTCGCCTCGCCAAGTCCCTCTGTTCGACCCGCATCGATCGCCGGCGTGCGTCCCGCCGAGTCCCTTCGCCATCCCACGCCGAGACCCGCTGCCGCCTCCATCGCCTGCTCACCGCCGTTCTGCTTCACGCCGCGCCGCCGTCCCATTCGTCCCTGACGAACTGCAGCTGCCGCTCGGGTCAACGGTCATGCGCACTCGACCGCACGCGCCCGATCTACCTCCAAGCCAGGCCTTGGGCCGCCTTCCCACGCTGGCCTGCTCCACGCCTCTGGCCCGCGTGGGCTATTTCCCCTCCAACGACACGTTTTGGACCATGGTGAGCGCCCCGGCGCCTAGCAGTTTCGGCCCGAGCGCCTTTTTTTTTCGCGACCGAATTTGCTAATTAACCAGGGTTTGGCAGATTTGCAGAAAAACCCTCCATGTTCATGCATTTTATAACTCTCCAACCGTGCATCGGATTAAAACAAACTTAATATGAAACTTGCTTAGAATTTCATCTAGTTTCATAATATGTCTTTTTCATCTATGTTTAAAATATTTAAAATGATGTTTGGTTAAATTTACTCCTATGCCATGTTAAAATGCTTTAATTCGTAACTAAATAACTGTAGCTCCAAACCTAAAAAACTTGATATGTAAATGGGGTAGAATTTTGCCTAGTTTAACATGGTGGCATCATCTTGCATGTTTAACAACTCTAAAATATGGCTTAGGGCAGAACAGTACCAAATCTATAATATGCTCATGGGGTTTTATCGGAATTGTTGTTCGTTACTTCCGGCCTCATTTAAACTTGACTAGATAGGTAGTTTTACTTTGCTTCACCCTCTTGCCATTCTAACAACAATTAATCTTGTTGGGTACATAAACGAGATCGAACTAAATAACTTGACTGTGGTGTTTTGTCAATATGCAACTCGTTGCATATTGAGCTCCACTTAATTTGTAGGATTGCTTGTGCACTTTGCCATGCCATGCCCTCTTTAAACCGGACATGCATCATTCTTGTTTGCGCATCATGCCATGTCTATGTGGTGGTTGTTTACTAGATTGTTTGCTCTTTTCCGGTGTTGCTTCTTCGGGTTGGTTCCGATAACGTCGCATTGTGAGGAACCGTTCGACTACGTCCGTTTATCTTCTTCATGGACTCATTCTTCTTCCTTGCAAGATTTCAGGCAAGATGACCATACCCTCGAAATCACTTCTATCTTTGCTTGCTAGTTGCTCGCTCTTTTGCTATGCCTATGCTACGATACCTACCACTTGCTTATCATGCCTCCCATATTGTTGAACCAAGCCTCTAACCCACCTTGTCCTAGCAAACCGTTGTTTGGCTATGTTACCGCTTTGCTCAGCCCCTCTTATAGCGTTGTTAGTTGTAGGTGAAGATTGAAGTTTGTCCCTTGTTGGAACATGGAGATGTTGTTCCTTGTTGGAACATGTTTACTTGTTGGGATATCACAATTAATTAATGCATCTATATACTTGGTAAAGGGTGGAAGGCTCGGCCTTATGCCCGGTGTTTTGTTCCACTCTTGCCGCCCTAGTTTCCTTCATATCAGTGTTATGTTCCCGGATTTTGCGTTCCTTACGCGGTTGGGCTATTATGGGAACCCCTTGACAGTTCGCCTTGAATAAAGCTCCTCCAGCAATGCCCAACATTGGTTTTACCATTTGCCACCTAGCCTTTGCTTTTCCCTTGGGAGTCGCGCTCCTGAGGGTCATCATTATTTTACCCCCCCGGGCCAGTGCTCCTCTGAGTGTTGGTCCAAACTAGAGCCCTGTGCAGCGCCCCCTCGGGGAAACTCGAGGTTTGGTTTTAGTTGTATGGAGCTCTCATCTAAGTGTGCCCTGAGAACGAGATATGTGCAGCTCCTATCGGGATTTGTCGGCACATTCGGGTGGTGTTGCTGGATTTGTTTTAACTTGTCGAAGTTGTCTTGTAGAACCGGGATATCGAGTCTGATCGGAATGTCTCAGGAGAAGGTATATCCTTCGTTGACCGTGAGAGCTTGTCATGGGCTAAGTTGGGACACCCCTGCAGGGATTTGAACTTTCGAAAGCCGTGCCCGCGGTTATGGGCAGATGGGAATTTGTTAACGTCCGGTTGTAGAAAACCTGAAGTTGACCTTAATTAAAATGCATCAACCGCATGTGTAACTGTGATGGTCTCTTTCCGACGGAGTCCGGGAAGTGAACACGGTGTTGGAGTTATGCTTGACGTAGGTTGTTCTAGGATCACTTCTTGATCATAGTTTCTCGATCGTGCTTTTCCTTCTCTTCTCGCTCTCATTTGCGTATGTTAGCCACCATATATGCTAGTCGCTTGCTGCAGCTCCACCTCATACCTTTACCTTACCCATAAGCTTAAATAGTCTTGATCGCGAGGGTGCGAGATTGCTGAGTCCCCCTGACTCACAGATACTTCCAAAACCAGTTTGCAGGTGCCGATGTTACCGAGAAGGTGACGCAACCAAGCTCAAGGAGGAGCTCGATGAAGATCTTGTCCTTTGTGTCGCTTCGTTCTAGTTGATCAGTAGTGGAGCCCAGTCGGGACAATCGGGGATCTGTGTAGCATTTGGGGTAGTCTTCTTTTTATTTTGGCTCCGTAGTCGGGCCTTGTTTGTATTTGGTTGATGTAATGCTTTATTCATGTAATTGTGTGAAGTGGCGATTGTAAGCCAACTATGCATCTCTTTCTCTTATGTATTACATGGGTTGTGTGAAGATTACCTCACTTGCGACATTGCTTTCAATGCGGTTATGCCTCTAAGTCGTGCTTCGACACGTGGGAGATATAGCCGCATCGAGGGCGTTACAGATATTTAGTTAATTCTTTTTGCAGATGATTAATAGATAAATTCCTCACGTCCAGCAATTTATTTTAGAATTTTTGGGGTTCCAGATCTTGCGCTAGCTACAGATTACTACAGACTATTCTATTTTTGACAGATTCTATTTTTCGTGTGTTGTTTGCTTATTTTGATGAATCTATGGCTAGTAAAATAGTTTATAATCCATAGATAAGTTGGAATACAGTAGGTTTAACACAAATATAAATAAAGAATGAGTTCATTACAGTATCTTGAAGTGGTCTTTTGTTTTCTTTCTCTAACGGAGCTCACGAGATTTCTATTGAGTTTTGTGTTGTGAAGTTTTCAAGTTTTGGGTGAATTCTTTTGATGGATTATGGAACAAGGAGTGGCAAGAGCCTAAGCTTGGGGATGCCCATGGCACCCCCAAGATAATCCAAGGACACCAAAAAGTCAAAGCTTGGGGATGCCCCGGAAGGCATCCCCTCTTTCGTCCACTTCCATCGGTAATTTACTTGGAGCTATATTTTTATTCACCAACATGATATGTGTTTTGCTTGGAGCGTCTTGTATTATTTGTGTCTTTGTGTTTTAGTATGCCACAATCATCCTTGCTGGACACACCTTTTGAGAGAGCCATACATGAATTAAAATTTGATAGAATACTCTATGTGCTTCACTTATATCTTTTGAGCAATGTAATTTTGCTCCATGTGCTTCACTTAGATCTTTTAAGAGCACGGTGGTGGATTTGTTTTAAAGAAACTATTTATCTCTCATGCTTCACTTAAATTATTCTGAGAGTCTCTTAATAGCATGGTAATTTGCTTAATAATAACATGCTTGGTATTCAAGATTTGTGAAACTTTATTTTGAGTGCATTGAATACTAAGAAAAGATTGAAGCATGACAATTGTTTTGAGATATGGAGGTGATAATATTAGAGTCATGCTAGTTGAGTAGTTGTGAATTTAAAGAATACTTGTGTTAAAGTTTGTGATTCCCGTAGCATGCACGTATGGTGAACCGTTATGTGATGAAGTCGGAGCATGATTTATTTATTGATTGTATTCCTTATGAGTGGCGGTCGGGGACGAGCGATGGTATTTTCCTACCAATCTATCCCCCTAGGAGCATGCGCGTAATACTTTGCTTTGATAACTTCTAGATTTTTGCAATAAGTATATGAGTTCTTTATGACTAATGTTGAGTCCATGGATTATATGCACTTTTTCCCATCCTTCCACCATTGCTAGCCTCTCTAATACCGCGCACTTTTCGCCGGTATCATACACCTACCATATACCTTCCTCAAAACAGCCACCATACCTACCTATTATGGCATTTCCATAGCCATTCCGAGATATATTGCCATGCAACTTTCCACCATCCAGTTTATCATGACACGCTCCATCATTGTCATATTGCTAGCATGATCATGTAGTTGACATCGTATTTGTGGCAAAGCCACCGTTCATAATTCTTTCATACATGTCACTCTTGATTCATTGCATATCCCGGTACACCGCCGGAGGCATTCATATAGAGTCATATTTTGTTCTAAGTATCGAGTTGTTGAGATTGTAAGAAAAATAAAAGTGTGATGATCATCATTTTTAGAGCATTTTCCCAAGTGAGGAAAGAATTACGGAGACTATGATTCCCCCATAAGTCGGGATGAGACTCCAGACGAAAAAAGGAAAGAAAAAAAGAGGCCATAAAAAAAAGAGAAAAGGCCCAAATAATTAAAAAAATGAGAGAAAAAGAGAGAAGGGACAATGTTACTATCCTTTTACCACACTTGTGCTTCAAAGTAGCACCATGATCTTCATGATAGAGAGTCTCTCGTTATGTCACTTTCATATACTAGTGGGAATTTTACATTATAGAACTTGGCTTGTATATTGCAATGATGGGCTTCCTCAAAATGCCCTAGGTCTTCGTGAGCAAGCAAGTTGGATGCACACCCACTTAGTTTCTTTTGATGAGCTTTCATATACTTATAGCTCTAGTGCATCCGTTGCATGGCAATCCCTACTCACTCACATTGATATCTATTGATGGGCATCTCCATAGCCCGTTGATACGCCTAGTTAATGTGAGACTATCTTCCCCTCTTTTTGTCTTCTCCACAACCACCATTCTATTCCACATATAGTGCTATATCCATGGCTCACGCTCATGTATTGCGTGAAGATTGAAAAAGTTTTGAAAAAGTTAGAGTATGAAACAATTGCTTGGCTTGTCATCGGGGTTGTGCATGATTTAAATACTTTGTGTGGTGAAGATAGAGCATAGCCAGACTATATGATTTTGTAGGGATAACTTTCTTTGGCCATGTTATTTTGAGAAGACATAATTGCTTTGTTAGTATGCTTGAAGTATTATTATTTTTATGTCAACATAAACTTTTGTCTTGAATCTTTCGAATCTGAATATTCATATCACAATTAAGAAGATTTGCATTGAAATTATGCCAAGTAGCACTCCGCATCAAAAATTCTCTTTTTATCATTTACCTACTCGAGGACGAGCAGGAATTAAGCTTGGGGATGCCTGATACGTCTCCAACGTATCTATAATTTTTGATTGCTCCATGCTATATTATCTACTGTTTTGGACTACATTGGGCTTTATTTTCCACTTTTATATTATTTTTGGGACTAACCTATTAACCGAAGGCCCAGCCCAGAATTGCTGTTTTTTTTGCCTATTTCAGTGTTTCGAAGAAACGGAATATCAAACGGAGTCCAAACGGAATAAACCTTTCTGGAACGTGATTTTCTTCCCGAATATGACCCAGGAGACTTGGACCCTACACCAAGGAAGCTTCGAGGTGGGCACAAGGTAGGGGGGCGCGCACTATACCCCCAGGCGCCCCCGACCCTCGTGGGCCCACCGAAGCTCCACCGACGTACTTCTTTCTCCTATATATACCTACGTACCCCCAAACGAACAAAGACGGAGCCAACAACATAATTCCACTGCCGCAACTTTCTGTATCCACGAGATTCCATCTTGGGGCTTGTTCCGGAGCTCCAACGGAGAGGGCCGTCATCACGGAGGGCTTCTACATCATCATAGCCTCTCCGATGAAGTGTGAGTAGTTTACCTCAGACCTTCGGGTCCATAGTTATTAGCTAGATGGCTTCTTCTCTCTTTTTGGATCTCAATACAAAGTTCTCCCCCTCTCTTGTGGAGATCTATTCGATGTAATCTTGTTCTTTTTGCGGTGTGTTTGTTGAGACCGATGAATTGTGGGTTTATGATCAAGTCTATCTATGAATAATATTTGAATCTTCTCTAAATTCTTTTATGTATGATTGGTTATCTTTGCAAGTCTCTTCGAATTATCCGTTTGGTTTGTCCAACTAGATTGGTAGTTCTTGCCATGGGAGAAGTGCTTAGCTTTGGGTTCAATCTTGCGGTGTCCTTTCCCAGTGACAGAAGGGGCAGCAAGGCACGTATTGCATCGTTGCCATCGAGGATAACAAGATGGGGTTTATTTCATATTGCATGAATTTATCTCTCTACATCATGTCATCTTGCTTAAAGCGTTACTCTATTTCTAACTTAATACTCTAGATGCATGCTGGATAGCGGTCGATGAGTGGAGTAATAGTAGTAGATGCAGAATCGTTTCGGTCTACTTGTCACGGACGTGATGCCTATATACATGATCATGCCTAGATATTCTCATAACTATGCTCAATTCTGTCAATTGCTCAACAGTAATTTGTTCACCCACCGTAGAATACTTATACTCTTGAGAGAAGCCACTAGTGAAACCTATGGCCCCCGGGTCTATTCTCATCATATCAATCTCCATCACTTTAATCTTGCTTTGCTTTTTTACTTTGCCTTTTACTTTTCACTTTGTATCTCTATACCAAAAATACCAAAAAATATTATATCTATCAGATCTCACTCTCGTAAGTGACCGTGAAGGGATTGACAACCCCTAATCGCGTTGGTTGCGAGTAGCCATCGTTTTGTGCAGGTACAAGGGACTTGAGCATGGCCTCCTACTGGATTGATACCTTGGTTCTCAAAAACTGAGGGAAATACTTTCGCTACTCTGCTGCATCATCCTTTCCCCTTCGGGGAAATCCAACGCAAGCTCAAGAGGTAGCAAGATGCTGGCAACGGGGCAACCGGGAATGCATCGGCGAGGGCAACCGACAGCGGCGACACGAACTGAAAGGAGGCGGTCATGGCTTCCTTCAGCGCTGCAGCAGGGAAGATAAATAGGGTGAGAGTGGGGCGATGGGGCGTAGAGGGAGGAGGAGAACACGCGAGAGATGCGGGTGGCGGCGGTGGAGGACCTCGCCAGCGCCAGCGGCCGACTGGTGCAGGGGATCGAGCACGCACTGCTTCTCTCCTCCTAGTGGTGCGAGGTGAGGTCGATGGCATCGAGAGGAGGGAGGCAAACGAGTGAGAGTATCTCCACTCATTCGGCGCCCCCAGGGACTGAAATAGTGCCTCCTGGGGCGAGCCGCATTATTTTCACCATGGGGGCGGTCATGTTCCCAGTCGCCGCCCCAAGTTGGCCCCCAGACGACTTTTTTTAAAAATTAGCTTGGCTGAATTTGGACGAAATTTAGGCAAAATTGGATGAAATCCATTTATTTTTGTAAATAATTTGAAAGACATAACCTAAAAAACCTAAAACTATGCTGCCGCCGTCCCGAGCCTTCTACATGCCGAGGAGATTGAAGAAGTCGGTGTAGTCGCAGCCACCATCGTCGTCGCCCTTGCTACAGCCCTGCCTTGGGTCGCCTCGGCGGACGGGCTTGGTGGGCGGCGGTGCCTCGTCATTGCTGTCCTCGAGGATGATGATGCCGCCCTCGTCGCGGCCATGGTGCCAAGCGGCGGTCTCCTCGAGGGTGCGACGCTGGCGTTCCATCTCCTCACGGACGTAGTCGTCCCGCGTCCATTTGAGAGCGGTCTCATCAGCGGAGGCCATGTCAACGTGCTCCTATTTCACAATGACGGGCGGCGTCCCCGGCTCCCTCTTTGGCCTGACCAGGCGAAGATGGCCGCGGGGAGGAGGGGAAGGCTGGTGGCGGCCCTCGTTTTTGTTGGGAAATGTAGCATACAATTTTAAAAAATACCTACGCTCACGCAAGATCTATCTAGGAGATTCATAGCAAGGAGGGGATAATGTGTCTACGTACCCTCGTAGACCGTATGCGGAAGCATTTCACAACGCGGTTGATGTAGTCGAACTTTCTTTGTGTTCCACCAATCGAGTACCTAACGTACGACACCTTCGAGTTCTACACACGTTCAGCTCGGTGACGTCCCTCGCTTTCTTGATATAGCAAGGTGTCGAGATAGTAGATGAGTTCCGTCAACACGATGACTTGGTGAGGGTGATAGTGAAGTGATTCTCATAGGGCTTTGCCTAAGCACCGTAAAACTATGACCAGAGGTGTAAACTGTGGAGGGGGACGCCACACACGACTAACAATTGATGTTGTGTGTTCTAGGCACCCCCCTCCTCACACACACACACACACACACACACACACACACACACACACACACACACACACACACAAATATATATAGATGCCATGGGGCGCCCCAAGTGGGGCCGAATCCCACTTGGGCTCCTGCCCTAGTTTGCCCCCCTTCCTTGTATAGGAGCCAGGGGAAGGAAGGGGGAGGTGCCCCCCCTTTCCTTTCTCCCTTGAGGAGGGGAAGGAAGGAGGGACTTGCCCTCCCCCTTTCCTTTTCCTAGGGCTGGCCGGCCTGGTGGAGGGGCGCACCAGCCCATTGTGGGCTGGTCTGTCCCTCCCTTTCCCCATTAAGCCCATATCTTTGTCGGCGGAGTGGGGGGGGGGGGTGCCCGAAACCCCTTCCGGTGACCCTATATGTACCCGATACCCTCCGAAACACTTTCAGTGTCCAAATATCGTCGTCCTATATATCAATCTTTACCTCTATACCATTTCGAGACTCCTTGTCATGTCCATGATCTCATCCGGGACTCCGAACAATATTCGGTCACCAAATCACATAACTCATAATCATATAATACTATATCGTCATCGAACGTTAAGCGTGCGGACCTTACGGGTTCGAGAACTATGTAGACATGACCGGGACACCTCTCCGGTCAATAACCAATAGCGGAACCTGGATGCTCATATTGTCTCCTACATATTCTACGAAGATCTTTATCGGTTGAACCGTTATGACAACATACATTATTCCCTTTGTCTATCGGTATGTTACTTACCCGAGATTCGATCATCGGTATTTTCATACCTAGTTCAATCTCGTTACCGGCAAGTCTCTTTACTCGTTCCATAATACATCACCTCGTGACAAACTCCTTAGTCATCTGCTTGCAAGCTTATGATGTGTACTACTGAGAGGGCCCAGAGATACCTCTCTGATACTCGGAGTGACAAATCCTAATCTCGATCTATGCCAACTCAACAAACACCTTCGGAGATACCTGTAGAGCATCTTTATAATCACCTAGTTACATTGTAACATTTGATAGCACACAAGGTATTCCTCCGGTGTCCGGGATTTGCATAATCTCATAGTCGAAGGAATATGTATTTGACATGAAGAAAGCAATAGCAATAAAACTGAACGATCATTATGCTAAGCTAACGGATGGGTATTGTCCATCACATCATTCTCCTAATGATGTGATCCCATTATCAAATGACAACTCATGTCTATGGTTAGGAAACCTTAACCATCTTTGATCAACGAGCTAGTCTAGTAGAGGCTCACTAGGGACACAGTGTTTGTTTATGTATTCACACATGTATTAATGTTTTCGATCAATACAATTCTAGCATGAATAATAAACCTTTATCATGAATAAGCAAATATAAAATAACAACTTTATTATTGCCTCTAGGGCATATTTCCTTCAGTCTCCTACTTGCACTAGAGTCAATAATCTAGTCACATCACCATGTGATTTAACACCCATAGTTCACATCGCTATGTGACCAACACCCAAAGAGTTTACTAGAGTCAATAATCTAGTTCACATTGATATGTGATTAACACCCAAAAAGTACTAAGGTGTGCTCATGTTTTGCTTGTGAGAGAGGTTTAGTCAACGGGTCTATCACATTCAGATTCATATGTATTTTGCAAATTTCTATGCCCACAATGCTCTGCATGGAGCTACTCTAACTAATTGCTCCCACTTTCAATATGTATCCAGATCGAGACTCAGAGTCATCTGAATCAGTGTTAAAGCTTGCATCGACGTAACCCTTTACGACGAACTCTTTATCACCTCCATAACCAAGAAACACTTCCTTAGTCCTCTAAGGTAACTAAGGATAATTTTGACCGTTGTCCAGTGATCTACTCCTAGATCGCCATTTTACCCATTGCCAAACTCATGGCAAGGTACACAGTAGGTCTGGTACACAGCATGGCATACTTTATAGAACCTATGGCTGAGGCATAGGGAATGACTTTCATTCTCTCTTTATCTTCTGTCGTGGTTGGTTTTGAGTCTTACTCAAATTCACACCTTGCAACACAGACAAGAACCCTTTCCTTGACTGGTCTATTTTGGACTTCTTCAAAAATTTTCCAAGGTATATACTTTGTGAAAGTCCTATTAAGCATCTCGATCTATCCCTATAGATCTTGATGCTCAATATGTAAGTAGCTTCACTAAGGTCTTTCATTGAAAAATTCTTATTCATGTATCCTTCTATGCTATCCAGAAATTCTTTATCATTTCAATCAATAATATTTCATCCACATATACTATCATAAATGCTACAGTTCTTGTAAATACAGGCTTCACCGTAAGTCTGTATAAAACCATATGCTTTGATCACCTTATCAAAGTGTATATTCCAACTCCGAGATGCTTCCACCAATCCATAGATGGATCGTCGCTGGAGCTTGCACACTTTGTTAGCACCTTCAGGATCGACAAAAACTTATGGTTGCATCATATACAACTCTTCTTTAAAAAATTCATCAAGGAATACAATTTTTGACGTCCATTTGCCAGATTTCATAATAAAGTAGCAATTGCTAACATGATTCGGACAGACTTAAGCATCACTATGGGTGAGAAAGTCTCATCATAGTCAACCCCTTGAACTTGTCGAGAACCTTTTGCGACAAGTCGTGCTTTGTAGACAGTAACATTAGCATCAGTGTCAGTCTTCTTCTTGAAGATCAATTTATTCTCTATGGCTCGCCGATCATCGGGCAAGTCCACCAAAGTCCACACTTTGTTCTCATACATGGATCCCATCTCAGATTTCATGGACTCAAGCCATTTATCGGAATCTGGGCTCATCATAGCTTCTTCATAGTTCGTAGGTTCGTCATTGTCTAGTAACATGACTTCCAGAACAGGGTTACCGTACCACTCTGGTACGGAACGTGCTCTGTTCGACCTACGAGGTCCAGTAGTAACTTGATCTAAAGTTTCATGATCATTATCATTAGCTTCCTCTCTAGTTGGTGTAGGCATCACGGGAACGGATTTCTCTGATGAGCTACTTTCCAATTCGAGAGAAGGTACAATTACCTCATCAAGTTTTACTGTCCTCCCACTCACTTCTTTCAAGAGAAACTCCTTCTCTAGAAAGTTTCCATTCTTGGCAACAAATATCTTGCCTTCGGATTTGTGGTAGAAGGTGTACCCAATTGTTTCCTTAGGATATCCTATGAAGACGCACTTCTCCGATTTGGGTTCGAGCTTATCAGGCTGAAGCCTTTTGACATAAGTGTCACAACCCCAAACTTTAAGAAACGACAGCTTAGATTTCTTGCCAAACCACAATTCATACGGTGTCATCTCAACGGATTTAGACGATGCCCTATTTAACGTGAATGCAACTATCTCTAATGCATAACCCCAAAACGATAGTGGTAAATCAGTAAGATACATCATAGATCACACCATATCTAATAAAGTACGATTACGATGTTCAGACACACCATTACGCTGTGGTGTTCCAGGTGGCGTGAGTTGTGAAACTATTCCACATTGTTTTAAATGAAGACCAAACTTGTAACTCAAATATTCGCCTCCGCGATCAGATCGTAGAAACTTTATTTTCTTGTTACTATGATTCTCTACTTCACTCTATTGACACCAGATTTTGGCATGGTCAAGAATCCGGGTTCGTATGCAAAAGTTAGAGACAACACTTCACGGGCCGGCCCTGAGTGAGAAAGTATTTGGCCTTTGCCGGCTGAATGAAAACCTTGCCGGGGTAAAACCTTGCCGGTGTGAAGGCTTGCCGGCGTGGAAAGCTTGCCGCGCCAAAAGCTTACCGGTGTGGAAGATTGCCGGTGTGAAATCTTGCCGAGGGAGAAACCTTGCTGGGGAGGAACCCTTGCCGGGGTAGAAACCTTGCCTGGGTAAAACCTTGTTGATGTGAAATCTTGCCGGGGGAGAAACCTTGCTGGGGAGGAACCCTTGCCGGGGTAGAAACATGCCGGGGTAAAACCTTACTGATATAAAGGCTTGCCAGGTAGAAACCTTGCCGGTGTGGAAAGCTTACCCGGGTGGAAAGCCTGCCGGGGTGGAGGCTATGGTAGTCAAGCCAACGAGAAGTTGAAGATGGGCTTAAAAGGTTATTCATATGATCTTGGATGGAAAAGTGTTCTACACGGAAGTTGTGCGTCTCGTCAAAACGATCGATTTTGATATAAAGATCGTCTCAATCCGAGGTCGTTTGCCACCACAAAAAGGACCCGCAAAGTACAGCCAGTTTAAACTGAACAGTTTTGGAAAGTTCGGATAAAACCAATCCGAATTTGATTAGGGTTTTGGACACGAATTGATGTAATTTTCTTGTAAGGAAAGCCTAGATAAATCCTTTGCTTGTACAGGAAGTCTAACTGCCTCTTATATATGTTGGGGGTGATGGCCGATTAAAACAACACGTAATCGAACAAATCAATATACTACTTTTTCATCTATGTTTTATCTCCCCACCGTTTTTCTCTCTTGTTCTTCGTTGTTCCTCGAGTTTGAGAGCTACGAGTACCGAGGCTCTAGGGGCGAGCGAATCAACCTAGGGAAACCCATAGCCGCCGCAATCCCTGACGGGGTCCCTCCCGGGTGCGCAGGGTTTCGGGTCTGCAAAAGCGCCCGCCGACTGTCCTGCGTATCGTGCTGTCGGCCGGGTCTCCTTCGACGTGAGCTGCGGTGCATCACCCCTGGCTTCGAGGTTACACGTGACGTGTTCGTGTGTGAACACACTTTTTGGTGACTCCGCTGGGGACAAAAGATCAATCGTCATAATCCACCATGTCCGATCTTCCCAAGCCATCTGAGGTAGACGCCGATAACATCATTAAGCCCAGTCTTGATGAGATATCGGCCAATCATCGCCAAGTTTATGAGGAGTACAAGAAGGCGCGCGAGGAGACGGACCTGCAGGAGTTCCTTGCAAAATTCAAGAAGGATCGCCAATGCAACATCACTCCGATTGAAGAAATCAAGTTTCCTCCTCTTCAAGCCGAGCAGGTTAAAACCCCTGTAAGTACTACCTTTTCTCCTGAGCAGTGGGCTGAGATTGAGAGTCGTATTGCTGATGGCAACAATCTAGTCTATCAAACTTTCATAGAAAATACTAATGCTCAGAAGAATATATCTCAATCATCTAGTGGTAATGGTGGTATAGCTGCTAGTGTGCAAAACCCTAATCTAACTTTACCTATTTCATCGGCGCCTCCCATGCCGATGACTTATTATCCTACTCAAACAAATCAGATTGTGGCTGCACCCATTAGTCCCATCATGATCATGCCGGGTTCGGTGGCAACACCGAACCAAACCCTACCTACAGCTACAACCACTCAGCCATTACCGAACTATGGTTCGGCATATATGCCACAATTCCTACCTACAACTAATAGTCCTACTCTTCCCATGCCACAACAGCAAGCTTCATCATCTACTAGAGATGATGCCCTAGCTAATTTAAGAGAGGAGATGGCTAAGATGCTTCGAGAGAATTTTGGAGTTGAGCTACCTCGGAATCGGATTTACCAAAAGCCATACCCCAAATAATTTGATGCCATCCAGTGCCCTCCAGGATATAAAATTCCAGATTTTGTTAAGTTTAATGGAGAAGGCACAAAAACCACATGGGAGCATGTTAGTCAACATTTAGCACAATTGGGTGAGGCAGGCTCATCGAATGAATTGAAAGTGCATTTATTTCCTTTATCATTAACTGGTACCGCATTTTCATGGTTTTCTTCTTTACCACATGGTTCCATTTGAGTTTGGTCGCAGCTAGAGCAGAAATTTCATGATCACTTTTATAGCGGCGACAATGAACTTAAGTTGTCACATCTAACATCGGTTAAAAAAAGCATGATGAATCGGTCTCCGATTACGTCAAGAAATTCAGAGAAACAAAAAACTGGTGTTTTAGTTTGGTGATAACAGAAAGGGACTTGGCGGACCTAGTACTGAGTGGTTTGAGAACTCCCATTAAAGGAAATCTAGAAGGCTATGAGTTCTTAAATATCAACCAAGTTTTACAAAGGGCTTTGGCTCAGGAAAGCCGAAGCAAAGATCTCAAAGAAGTGCACAGATACAAAGTCGATCATCCAAAGATGAATATGGTCGAATATGATAGTGATCACTCGGACGACGAGGGTGATGTTTTTGCTACTGAATTTGTTTGGACATCTAAGGCCAAACCCTTTACTTGCAATGATCTGAAACCGATTCGTAAGAATCGTAATGAAGAGATGAAGTTTACTTTTAACATTGCTAAGTGTGATAGAATATTTGATGCTTTGCTGCAAGCTATAATTATTAGGATATCTCATACTTTACCGTCGTTTGAAGAGTTAAAACGGCGTGCTTATTGCAAGTATCATAATTCTTTTTCTCATGCTATAAACGATTGCAATGTTTTTCGACAACTGATATAATCGGCCATTAATGACGGACGATTGAACTTCTCTGAGATACAAGTTGATAAACAACCTTTTCCAATGAATACCATGGATTTGGATGGGAAGAAGCTACTCATTCGGCCGGAGGTTGCCGAATCTGCTAATAAAGCTAATGTCATTGTTGGTGAGCCCAGGAAAGGCAAAGAGGGCGACAAGGTCTTGGGGAGACAGGTTGTACTTGATAAGCAACCCGATGGCAAGGAAGTGATCAAAATTACCATCAAGAATCCTACACTCAGGGGGCAAGCACAGGTGCAGCAAGACACTCGAGTTAAATTTGTTAAGCCCAAGAGTCCGGAGGTTGGTAAGTGGAAGACGAATAAAGCTAAAGTGTAGCACAAGAAAATCAAACCAACTTTTGATATGTTGTTGTCCAAGTATGCCAGTCAAGCAACCGGTTCTATCTCTGACCGGTCATCAAATTTGAAACACTCAAGGTCACCTCCTCAGGAAGAATTTCAGCATCATGCAAGGCCATATGGGTCATGGGCGCCGGGACCGTGGATGCCGCCACCCCCTATGTGCCATACTACATGGGAGACTTCAATGGAGGATGGTGGCAGCTCCCAATGGCCCCTTATGCTTTTCATCTGGGTTGGGCAGAACCAAGGAGGTCCGTTCATGAGAGACATTTTTTATCCCACACAAGGCCGTTTGAATAATGGTGTCAATCGGCCAGTGCAAGATAATCAGAAAAGGGTCGGCAAGCAAGAATGGTGTGTTAAGTTGCCAAGTGCTGCAACGGTTGAGTCAAGCAAAGGCAAGGAAAAAATCAATGCTGACTCACTCATCTTGGGCACCGAAACATTCGCCATATAACAGCCGATTGTGCATAGCAACCCGACTGAGCCGATACTTGCTATCGCGCCAAAGCACTCGGCTAATGACCATGAAGCAAGCACCAGCCAAGTAAAGACGAGAGATCCTAAATACAATCATCCAAAGTGGTGTCCTCCAGGGCTGACAAAGACACAAAAGAGGAAACTACAAAGGCTAAGAAGTCAAGAGATGACAAAACAAGAGGCCGAGAAGCAAAGGGATAAGTTTTTCAACGACAGTCGGCCCATGGTGCCTACAAAACAAGTGTGTAAGCCTAAACAAATACAAAATGCAGTGGCTTCTACACCTATCACAGCAGCGCCTACACCACCAAAAGAGGACGATGTGATCATTGCATCGTCCGAGTTACCTATTGATTCCTCTTCGCTTGAACAAATTTTAGAATAGGTGGATACATTAGGGGAAGAGGAGGATATGTTAGATTACGAGTCTACACCGGTTCATGAAGGTATGGATATTAATATGGTGTATTACTTGCCGAGTTTCATGCTGTAGATGAGGAAGGGGAGGTGGCTCAGCTGGATTTTGGCCCTAAAAACGCAATATTCGAGAAGCCAAAAGAACCAGTAATGCATCTGAAACCGTTATATCTCAGAGGTCATATCAATGGGTCACCGCTCACTCGGATGCTGGTTGATGGTGGTGCTGTGGTGAATCTTATGCCGTATTCGATCTTCAAAAAATTGGGGCTGCATGATGAAGAGTTGATAAAGACCAACATGGTGCTCAATGGATTTGAAGGCAAAGAGAAAACTGAAGCCAAAGGTGTGATGTATGTGGAGCTTACAGTCGGAAGCAAAGCTTTGGCTACTGCATTCTTTATTGCTGAGGTGCAAGGTAACTACAATGTCATACTAGGCCGTGATTGGGTTCATGCAAACCAATGCGCGCCATCTACTATGCACCAGTTTTTAATCCAGTGGGTTGATGATGAAGTGGAAGTCATTCATGCGGATAATTTGGCCTGTGTTTCTTTGGCCGATGCATCGGTGGATTGGCAACATCCTAATGCTACTTGCTTGACGGGGCGCGACTTATCAGAGTTTGATTTTCTCAGCGCGACCAAGAATGGTTTCGTGCCCGTCTCTTTAAAGCCGGCTGAATGCAATCAGCTCCAAGGTATGTTATGTTTAAATGGATCCTAACCCAGAGTGGTTACAAAAGCGACTTGTAGAATATCGGTCTAATGAAAACGATATGTATGAGTCTATAGAAGAGTTAGATGATATGGATAAATTAGGACAAGGTCTTACATCGGCCGATCCATTAGAAGAGATAGATATAGGAGATGGTTCAATTTCTAGGCCGGCGTTTGTAAACAAAAATTTGAAAGCCGATTATAAAGCTAAGTTAATCGAGCTATTGAAAGAATATATTTGTTGCTTTGCATGGGAATATCATGAGATGCCAGGGTTAAGCCGAGAGCTAGTGGAGCATCGGTTACCTATAAAGGCTGGTTTTAGACCATATAAACAATCGGCCAGAAAGTTTAGTCCAAAAACATATGACCGGATCAAGGAAGAGATCGGTCGTTTGCTTAAAGCTAATTTCATTATACCTTGCAGGTATGCCGAGTGGATTTCTAACATTGTCCCAGTGGAGAAGAAAGGATCCGGCAAGTTGAGGGTGTGCATTGACTTCAGAGATTTGAATAGGGCTACACCCAAAGATGAGTATCCCATGCCAATAGTTGATATGCTTATTAATGATGCTTCTGGACATAAGGTTATTAGCTTCCTAGATGGTAATGCCGGATACAATCAAATTTTTATGGCCGAAGAGGACTTGTCCAAGACAACTTTTTGTTGCCCTGGTTTTCTTGGTTTATTCGAGTGGACAGTGATGACATTCAGGTTAAAAAATGCTGGCGCCACATATCAAAGGGCTATGAATTTGATTTTTCATGATTTACTCGGTGTCATACTTGAAGTTTATATTGATGATATTGTTGTCAAATCGGATGCTTTTGAGTCTCACTTGGCCGATTTGCATTTAGCTTTTGAAAGAATGAAAAAGTATGGACTGAAGATGAATCCTTTGAAGTGTGCATTCGGTGTGTCAGCTGGCAAGTTTTTGGGTTTCATTATCCATGAAGATGGCATAGAGATTGATCCCAAAAAGATAGAGGCCATACAGAAAGTGGAGGCTCCAACATGCAAGAGAGAATGCAAAAGTTCCTTGGCAAGGTCAATTATTTGAGGAGGTTCATAGCTAATCTGTCAGGGAAGGTTGATGCGTTTACTCCTATCCTTCGGTTAAAGAATGATGCTGATTTCACTTGGGGGGCAAAATAGCAAAAAGCATTTGATATGATCAAGAATTATTTGTGCACTCCTCTGGTGATGAAAGCACCCAAGCATAGGGAACCCTTCAGGCTTTACATTGCAGCAGAGGAAGGAGTTATTGGTGTTGTTCTGACTCAAGAAACCGAAGGAAAAGAGTATGCCATCACTTATTTGAGCCGCCGCTTATTGGACGCCGAGACAAGGTATACATTTATTGAAAAATTATGTCTATGTTTATATTATGCTTGCACAAAATTAAGACATTATTTAGTGCCGAGTGCTTGCATAGTAGTTTGTCAGACCGATGTCATTAAATACATGTTGCATAGACCAATTCTTAGTGGTAGAATTGGCAAGTGGGTTTATGCTTTGATTGAATATGATTTGGCTTATGAATCTCTAAGATCCATGAAAGGCCAAATCGTTGCTAATTTTATTGTTGAACATCGGATTAATGACAAGCATGATGTTGATATAAACCTTGTCTCACTAGTACCATGGAGATTATATTTTGATGGTTCAGTTTGTAGCAATGACCAATGTGTTGGTATTGTTTACATATCTCCTCATGGTGCTATTTTTGAAGCCTCATGCCGCTTAGAATATTCTTGTACAAACAATCAAGCCGAATATGAGGCATTATTATTCGGCCTAGAGATGTTGCTTGCTATAGGTGTTACACATATTGAGGCTTATGGTGATTCGTTATTAGTAGTGCAACAAATATCCAAAGTCTTTCAATGTTTTGACGAATCACTTAATGTTTATCTTGATAAATGTCTAGATATAATTTCTACTTTGAATTATTTTAGCATTGCTCATATATCTAGACATGACAATTGGAAAGCGATTGAGTTGGCACAACAAGCATCTGACTATCATGTTGATCGTGGCTTGTTTCATATTTCTAAAAAGCCGATGTCTAGTCTTGCCAACATAGGGGGGGGGGGCGAACCAGAGCCCACCGTTTCAGCCACTAATGAAATATGCAATGCAGGAGAAAATCAAGACTGGAGGAAACCCATCATTGATTATTTGTGTGATCCTAGTAGAAGGGTGGACAGGGCTGTTCGGCATATGGCTTTCAAATACACAATGAGAGATGACGGTCTCTATCGCCGAACAGTTGATGATATTCTTTTAAAGTTCTTGGATGAGGACCAAGTGAGAGTTGCTATGGGGGAGGTCCATGAAGGTATTTGTGGCACTCATCAGTCGGCTCCCAAGATGAAATGGTTGCTACGACGTGCTGGATTTTATTGGCCGACTATGATTAATGATTGCTTCAGATATTACAAAGGGTGTGAAGCTTGTCAAAATTTGGTGATATTCAGTTGGCTCCTGCTGCTATGTTACGTCCCATTATCAAGCCGTGGCCTTTCAGAGGATGGGCTTTAGACTTTATTGGACAAATTCATCCGTCTTCCTCAAAGGGGCATCGATTCGTATTGGTAGCAACCGATTATTTCACTAAATGGTCTGAAGCAATACCTCTCAAGAACATGACGCATACGGAGGTAATTAAATTAATAACCGAGCACATTATTCATAGATTCGACATTCCTCAAACGTTGAATACAGATCAAGGCTCATCTTTCATGTCACACCAAGTCAGAGAATTTGCTGAATCTTATAACATAAAGTTGCTTAATTTCTCTCCATATTATGCCCAAGCCAATGGACAAGCTCAGTCTAGCAATAAAATTTTGATCAAACTCATCAAGAAGAAGATTGAGGATAATCCAAGAAGATGGCATGAGTTGTTGTCTGAAGCTTTGTGGACACATAGGATCTCAAGGCATGGTGCTACGAAAGTGACTCCATACGAGCTTGTATACGATCAAGAGGCTGTTTTACTAGTGGAAGTGAAATTTAATGCTTTGAGAATAGACAAACAAAATGATTTATCGGCAGCAGACTTTTATAACTTAATGATGGACAACATTGACGAAGTTGCCGATAAACGTTTGGCTGCTTTGAAGGCCATAGAGAGAGACAAGTTGAGGGTGGCAAGAGCTTACAATAAGAAAGTCAAGTTGAAGAATTTTCAAGTTGGCGATCTCGTCTGGAAAGTGATTCTACTGATTGATTCAAAAGATAGAAAATTCGGGAAGTGGTCTCCAAGTTGGGAAGGTCCTATTAGGATCGCAAGAGTAGTTCCCGTAAATTCATATTTGGTGGAATCCATGCAAGGGGCATTGTTACCTCGAGCTCTCAATGGCAAATACTTGAAGAAATACCATCCGAGTTTATGGCAAGAAGCCTAAATAGGCAATGGCCGATACATAATTATCGCCCTAAGAAAAATAAATGGCCGATGGAGTGTTGACATCGTCCTTAGAACAAGCACAATACAAGTTATTTTTCGGCACACAAGCTTTGCCGAAAAATAGGGGGGATGGAAAAGTGTTCTACACGGAAGTTGTGTGTCTCGTCAAAATGATCGACTTTGATATAAAGATCATCTCAATCCGAGGTCGTTTGCCACCACAAAAAGGACCCGCAAAGACAACCAGTTTAAACTGAACAGTTTTGGAAAGTTCGGATAAAACCAATCCGAATTTGATTAGGGTTTTGGACGTGAATTGATGTAATTTTCTTGTAAGGAAAGCCTAGATAAATCCTTTGCTTGTACGGGAAGTCTAGCCGCCTCTTATATATGTTGGGCGTGACGGCCGATTAAAACAAGACGCAATCGAACAAATTAATATACTACTTTTTCATCTATGTTTTATCTCCCCACCGTTTTTCTCTCTCGTTCTTCGCTGTTCCTCGAGTTTGAGAGCTGTGAGTACCGAGGCTCTAGGGGCGAGCGAATCGACCTAGGGCAACCCATAGCCGCCGCAATCCCTGACGGGGTCGCTCCTGGGTGCGCGGGGTTTCAGGTCTGCAAAAGTGCCCACCGACTGTCCTGCGTATCGCGCTGTCGGTCGAGTCTCCTTCGACGTGATCTGCGGTGCATCACCCCCGGCGTCGAGGGTACACGTGGCGTGTTCGTGTGTCAACACACTCTGAAATTCTTTGAGCTTTTCAAATGTTTCAGATTTGTGTTTCATTATGTAAATATACCCATATCTACTTAAATCATCTGTGAAGGTTAGAAAATAATGATACCCGCCGCGTGCCTCAGTACTCATTGGACCGCATACATCGGTATGTATTATTTCCATTAAGTCATTAGCTCGCTCCATTGTTCCGGAGAACGGAGTTTTAGTCATCTTGCCCATGAGGCATGGTTCGCAAGTATCAAATGATTCACAATCAAGTGATTCCAAAAGTCCATCTACATGGAGTTTCTTCATGCGCCGTACTAAGCAAAATAAGATGCGTAAAAGATAAGCATCACATGCAATCAAAATATGTGACATGATATGGCCATCATCATCTTGTGCTTTTGATATTCATCTCCAAAGCATCGTCATGATCTCCATTGTCACCGGCTCGACACCTTGATCTCCATCATAGCGTCGTGGTCGTCTCGCCAACTATTGCTTCTACAATTATCGCTAATGCATAGTGATAAAGTCACTAGTATGCGTCGGTGCTATACAAACGGTTTTAACCCCTTTCCGCGACGACATTAGGAATCGTTGCCTAGTGAGTGACAGCGATAAGGGGGTTCTTCCCACACGACCCAGAAACCGTCGGGGATATGCCCTCCTGGCACACATGCTTGCCAAAATGAGGTCGTGTGCTACCGGCGAGCGCTTAAATACGGAAATACATACAATAGAGCTAAAAAATACAATTATACATGCGGAATTGTTTCCAGTCGCAAGTACATCCCACACATTCAGTCCCCGCTAAACGGTTCTATTCGTATGTACATCCCACACAGTCGCTCCAAGGAAAACGTTTTCGTTCACAGGTACATCACACACAATTTTTCCCGTTAAATCGTTTGTGATAGCGTTCCCATTGCACACGATATTAACAATTTTATCGTTTGTTTTATTGAATGCATCACACACGGTCCGTAGAAAAAACTGTGTGGCAAAGGCTGTCCATCACACATAGTTTTTATGTGGTAAACGTTTGCGCAAGGTGGCCTAACGCAAACAGTTTTCAAGAGAAAGTCGTGTGTGATTGGTCATTGATCCAACACGGTTTATTCCTAGAAACTGTGTGCATTGCGCGAGGTCATCGCCCACGGTATTTTTTCAATAACCGTTTGCAATAGCAAAACCCAATTAGCAGGCTAATTTCCCTATTATTAATAATCCATTTATTAATCTAACTGACATTCGTATTAAGTACATAATATATTTCATTTCCATATTAAGGAAGCAGAATTTCATAATTGAAATACATCAGAGTACAACATGGTATAGCTTCAGCACTCAGCTACCCCATTACACAACTGCACCAGCATCAAGTTTCACATGCAACATGTAGAACCTTTCGAAATTAGCATCATAGACGGTATATAGACAGATGCATTTCATCTGGAAAACTGCTAAAGTGGAAGGCGAATATTGAGCCTTCATTCATGTTGAAGGTCTTTGCAACTTTAGGACAGTGCCTGTGGATGATTACCATCCGTCCTTTGTCCTCTTCGGGAACACTTCAATATTGAACTGTGGGTGTTGTATGAAAACCTTCCTCGCCTCCTGACCATATAGGTGGTTTGAGAGGTAATCATCAGTGAACTGCTTTGGAAAGGCCTGAAAACAAGGATGTGCATAAATATCTTCTCTATTGGAAACAGGGCAAAGGAATAAAAAAGGCAAGGTATAATAGTTAGTACCATGTTGTAGTGAACTGATGTCTTCTTCATTGTGCAGACAAAGATCTTGTTGTTTTTTGTCGCTAATTTGTTTATCCTAACAATCTTTCCGAGTTTCTTGATTTGATTGATATTCATGGACAACTCATTTCCCCATATGCAAAAAGGGTCGAACAGTGGGTCAAAACCTCTCACAGTAGGACCTACATGTGCAAGATCGAATTGTTAAAAACCAAAATATTAGAATGGCTCCTGCAATTGCACAATAATGTGCTATTAGACAATGGACCATGCACGTGCTAACCTCGATTGTAAACGCCAGTGCTTCCCATTGTTTTCCTACAACACATATAAGGTAGTTAGTCATCAGGTTAAGTAAGGGTTCACATGCTATCGGTAAAATATGTTATTGAAAAATAAGCACATTGCAGATTCATTAGATTAATTCAAGCCACATGGAAAACCCATTTATCCCAACCAAGCATGATTAAGAATTAGGAAATATAACACTTGTATAGGTTTCTCATCTATTAAGTGCAGCCAAATTTGATTTATTCCTCACATGCACAACAATACAAAATTCTACCCATGACAATTGGACATCGCATTACAGAATTGAACCGAGCAATTAACTAAACACCACAACGAATGAACCAAACATTAATTGAACACCACATTGCACAATATAGCATACTCCTAATAGAAGACCAGACAGTTAACCAAACCAAGCATGCTTAACAACTAGGAAATATAGCAATTGTATTTGTTTCTCATGTATTTACTACAGCCAAATTCAATTTATTCCTCACATGGTATACAATAACAGAATGCACCCACAATTATTGAATATCGCATTGCAGAATTGAACCAAACAGTTAACTAAACACCACAACACAAATGAACCAAACCTTAACTGAGCACCACATTGCACAATGTATAACCAAACCAAGCATGCTTGATAACTTGGGAATATAGCAATTGTATTTGTTTCTCACATGGAAGACAATACAAAATTGCAGCCTGAAGAATTGAACATCACATTTGCAGAATTATACCAAACAATTAACCGAAGATGACAACTAATTAACAAAACAGTTAATAAATGAGCACCACACTGCACAACATATAGAACATATACACTAGAGTAACATATTGCATGATAAAATTAGATAGCACAATTCACTAGAATTTGTGAAGGAAAGGCAGGAGCAGCACATGGAACGGGTAAACCGAGCATGCTTAACCGGCATAGCTAGCAAATGGCAAGGTGCTCCTCCAAGATATGGGGGTCAGCACGAATGGCAGTCATCGCGACCTCATCCGCGCGTGCAGCCGCGATTTTGCTTCTCCGCTGCCAAATGCTCCTTGATATCCTGGCTATACTGCGTGCACCATGGCTTAGGGAGGCACTTATTTGGTGGAGGGGTCGGTGATTTGGGTGGAAGGTGTCACGCTCGCGCCGGCGGCGAGGCATGTGGGATGTGGAAGGAGGAGGAGGATGGGGGTCGGGTGTGGATTACCTGCGTGGATAGACGAGGCCGATCAGCATGAAGGAGGGTCGCGGGCGAGGAGGCGGCGCTACAAGTAAGGAGTGAATGTTTCAACTTGGAAAGGAAGGAGGAAACATGGGAAATGTGGCTTTTGGTAAGGGGGAGGGGGCGGGAAGGTAGATATTTCTGCAGAAGCCAAAAATTTGGAATCGCTTCAGTGAAAAAAATGGCGCACAAAGTGTCATCAGACACGGTCCCTTATTCAGAATTGTGTACGATATGTGAACATCACAAATGATTTAGATAGCTTAACCCGTGTGTGATGAGTTTGAACGTCAAAAATTTTGGTTCGAATTTCCATGGTTATAGTGGTCATCCACGTCATTGCATAATTTGGGTACACAAAGGAGACTACAACACACCCACACTTCTTAATCGAGCAAGTTCAGCAATTAAACAGAGCTAGCTACCCTAAACATTACTCAAACAAATTACAGATCGACTCTCTTAATTAAACAAAACAAAGAGTACTACTAAGGCTGGTGCTCGTTGATCTCCACCGCTACCTCCATGTCTAGCTCGCGCCCGACAGTCTCCTCAGGAAGGGCTCCATGGCATTCATCGCACCATACTCGGCAAGCATCTCGCCATCCGCGTCCGCCATCTCATTGGAAAAGGCCGCCACGAGCTGGGCATGGGCGGCCGCAATCTAGGCTTGGACGGGCTCTGCAAGGTATGCGGCGAAGGAACGGATGGCTGCTCGAATGCTCTCGGCGATTGCCAGCTCTTCGGCCGTGGGTTGCCGACCATTGGCGGAGAAGCTTCATTTGATTCGTGTGGTGATCGCCATGAGCTGGGTGTGGGCAGCCTCGACATAGTCGTGGGCGGCCTCCATTAGGGCTAAGGCTGCCGCTGCGGAACAGACAGCTGCTGTGCTGCTCTCGCCAGTTGCTATCCCCGAGGCAGATGTTGTTGCCGCCACCTGAGAAGCAACAGTAGCCGCTTGGGATGCCTTGGCCGCTCGGTCGCAGATTGCGGCCGCACTCATGCACCTTGTTAGCACACGCATGGCGACTGCGGCCGCGCTCTCGCCGGAGTGGGCCATCGAAGTTGCCCTGACGACACGGGTCCACGTGCCCATCTTTCACCAGCGATGATTGAACAGTGAAATGATATTTGGGGAGAGAGCTAGTGTGCTTGAGATGCCGGCTGTGGACTGTAGCCGACACACCTTCTCGCGTAAGCCATAGGCGTACTATACACCGACGGTGATAATAAATTGTCTACGATCTACTTGATTTTTCATCTTGATTTGAATTACTTAATGGGTTCACATCGGCAATGGACGGTGTTTGAATTGCTAGACCTTTTATCTGCAGAGAACATGCAACTATATGTGCGTCGTAAAAGAATTGGAATTATTCAGGGTTCGTTTGAACATTTTAAACATTAAATTGGTTTTCTAGCCATTTCAGGTGCACAATTCAAAATTAAACTACATGCACATGCTCTGGTGCACCAACATGGGTTGTAAAATCATAATGTGTCCATGGGTTTATGCTTATGTCCCATGCAATAAATGAGGATGAAATTCGAACACCACGACACCGTGGCTCTCCGGCAAATGTCGACGTACTTGCTTTTGTAATTCTAGTAAATCCAAAATTCATCCGAAATTCATGACACTTGGCATGCTATCATGGAGCGGCATCAACATGCCGTGGAATTTTTTTGTCACATTTGGGGTAGGTTTGGGTATAAGCTTCTCATAAAACAGAGCTTCTCACAACAAGTGTGATGGTTTCGGTACAAAACGTTTCACCTTTCTGGAGGAAACGATATCCGTTGCCTCTTCTCGATTTCAATTTTTTCCTAGTGTCAACATAGAACAACAGGAGTGTTGTGTAAATTTTTGGATTTTTCTGGGTTCGATTGGACATTTCTATACATTAACTGACTTTTCTATGCATTCATGTTCATAATTCAAATTTGAACTACAGGCACATGCTCTAATGCATATAGATTAGTTGAAAATTCAAATATGTGTCCTTGGTTGCCTGCTTAGGTCCCATGCAAGAAATGAGAATGAATGTCAAACACCCTGCCACCGTCACTCGGCCGCAAACATTGAGATACCTGGTTTTTAAATTATAGTAAATCCAAAGCTCGTATGAAATTCATGAAACTTGGCATGCTGTCATGGAGTGGCATCAACATGCCGTGGTAATTTTTTTTGTCTCATTTGGGCAGGTTTGGGGATATGCTTCTAACAAACCAGAGCTTCTCACAACAAGCCTGATGATTTCGGTAGGGAACATTTCGCCTTTCTAGATGAAACGATATCCATTACCTCTTCTCGATTTCAAATTTTTTCCTAGTGTCAACTTAGAACAACAGGAGTGGTGTGTTAATTTTTGGGATTTTTCAGGGTTCGTTTGGACATTTTATACATTAATTGAGTTTTCAATGCATTTATGTGCATAATTCAAATTTGAACTACATGCACATGCTCTAATGCATATAAATTGGTTGAAAATTCAAATATGTGTCCTTGGTTGCATGCTTAGGTCCCATGCAAGAAATGGGAATGAATGTCAAGCACCCTGCCACCGTCACTCGGCCGGAAACATTGAGATACCTGGTTTTTAAATTCTAGTAAATCCAAAGCTCATCTGTGATGCGGAGCATCCCAAGGTCATCCCCATGGACCTACCATCATCTCATCAAGTGCCTAGTGGACCCATGACTCGATCATGTGCAAGAGCTCTTGAAACCGAGGTGACATCTCTCCTCTCAAAATTCCACTTCGATGCACATGAAGCATGGCTACTACCTCATATGGATACTTTGTGCATACTCAGGTACACCGGAGAAGCTAATGAGCAAGGACAAGAAGAAGAGGAAGATGGACGAGAAGAAGGAGGGCTAAAGGAAAAGTCCCAGCCACCGGACGACCGGCCGGGACTGGACGTCCGGCGCCTGAAGCGTCAGCTGAGCCCCAGCGAGCGGACGTCCGGTCAGACCGAACGACCGGTGGCCCTGCACCCGAGGCCAATGAGTGGACGTCCGGCCCAGATCGGACGACCGGCGCGACCGCACCCGAGCCAACATCAGTGGAAGTCCAGAGCCTCCGGACGTCCGGCACCCCCATCACAGAACGGAACCAGTGGACGACCGGAGGACACCGGACGTCCGGCAGCTCCTGAGACACTGGACGACCGGTCCCCAGCGGACGTCCGGTACCTGTCTGCGCACAGTTTTCGGGCCCGAGGCCCATGTACCCCTTCACTTCGCCCCCATTTGCACTTAGACTATAAATAGACCCCCCATTCATCCTAGCTAGGGTTAGCAAATGTTTAGCTCATATTTGTGAGAGAGCTTTGCTCATCCACTTGTTTACCTTCTCCTCGGAGATTTGAGCCTCCACCGGAGAAGATCCCCCAAGCGGATTCAAGACCTCCTTGCGGAGAAGATCATCAAGATCCCCTCTTGGGCGGCCCCATCAAGACCTCCTCACGGAGAAGAACCGGTTACCATATATCGTCCCTAGTTGTCTGTGGATTCGTGTATCGTTCTATATACTCGAGGATCTAGCCCATGTGTGACTTATTCGTGTCGTTTTAGTAATTTCCTGTTGTGTTTTCCTTCCGTTCTTCCTCGTGTTCTTCATGTTTTCTCCAGGATCCGCTCCTTTCATGAAAGATCGGGCGATTAGGGTCTCTACCCTACATCATCTTGGTATCTAGAGCATGGTTTATCACGATTTCGGAGCCCCCTCTTCGTTTTCTTGCTTGATGTTGTTGTTTTTCGTCCTAATCCGAAAAGCCCCACAAAAATAGCACAAAAATTTTTCTTGTGTTTTGTGAGTTTTGATGATGTTTTGTTGGTTTTGATCTTTGAACTTGTTGTGTTGCAAGTGGATCTAGCCTTCCCCCACCATCTCCACCTCAAAATCCATTCCAAAATCCACGAAATCCTATCAATTTCGCGTTGACCCCGACCCACCGGATGACCGCAACTTACCGTACGTCCGGCGACCCAGGAACCACCGGACGTCCGACCATTGCCGGACGACCGGAACCTCTACACCGAGCTGAAATTAGCGGATTCCCGACCCTACCGGACGTCCGGCGACTGGACATCCGTCCACTACTGGACGACCGCTCCTTCCACCACATCATCCGCTACACCACCACCGACTTTCCGCAAACATTGCCAATATCCCATCCCATACCACCACTTTCCGGCTACCTACTCCGACGATTTTGCTCGCACTTGGTTTTGAGAATTTGAGTTGCGGTACCGTATCCTTTTGTGTTTCGGCTATCTAGGTATGGTTCGACATCGACATCACCGCCGTGCATTTTCGCCACGGACGCGTCATCAACAATGACCACCTCGACTATGACTTGGTATTCGTGCCACCATTTTGACACCATACCGTAAGCAAGACCGGTAACCTCATCTTGGTATTGGACATATCACTCTTGCCATTACATTGATAGCCATCATAGCCTTACTCTTTTGCGTTGCTTACCCATCGAGACTAGCCATTGAGTATTGCCGGCAATGAGACTTGTGCACATTAGTTATCATACTTCCCATAGCATACATACATACATCATTATTGCCTATATTGGTATCATCTCTTGTGTCACAAAGTTGTCATCGCATACTCACTTGCTATCTTGGTTCGTCAAGCATTGCATAAGAAAAGAGCTCAAACATCAAAGAGCCAACCAAGCTTTTAAGCAACGAGGAAAGATAAGCAAAGAGCTTTTAAGCAAGAACCATAGCATCATACAACATTAAGATTGTCATACTCGATCATCTTGGATCATATCATAGCAACACCTTGCATAAAACATATTTGGGATAGAAGTCGTTGCATTTTTGCTAAGTAGGTTGTGCACAAGTTCTTGTATCCACCTATCGTGCAATCGTGCTAGAGTCTCTCTAGTGTTGTGCTACAAGAGCATTTTGGTGGATTCCACATTTTGGCTCACCCTTGGTTGCACAACCCCACTTATCTTTTTGCGCATGTGTTTCCGTGTACCGTATATGCTTGGTCTACTTGTTACATTGCATCTTGCGAATCTTTTCCAACATTATTGAATCTTACTTACATTCACATTAAAAATTGTGCTACCATCCTAACCAAGCTCCACCATAAGCTTTTTCTTGTGTAGGTGTGAGAAACCGACGAGAATTCGTACCAATTGGGCTATTTCCTTGTCCTACATTGGAGTGATCATCGATTCACTTTCAACTTCGGTTAAGGTACATTTGGTATTCGTTCTTCTCTTTCTACCACTCACATTTGTCTTGGAATGATGGATAGGCCAAGTACTTCTACCAACCCACTCTTCATAGAGCAAGACGACGACATGAACTCCTTCGTCACCAAGAGTCACCTCTTTGGTGCACAACCTGCTTTGCATCAAGAGCAACAAGCTATGAGTGAACGCATAGACAACCTTGCCGCCGACTTGCGACTTTCCGAGCAACGTACAAGGGACTACTTCGACCACAAGCTCGACGATCACAAGCAAGAGAATGACGCAAGGATGGACGAGATTCGCGCTTTGTTGCTCAACCGCTCTTCTTCCACTTCAAGAAGGAGCCGTTCAAGTCGCCATTCCGACTTTACCCTCTCTGGCTCAAGTACACCGACATCGAACACTCTTCGTCGAGCCGCGCGCATCGACCATCAAGCAAACCTCAATCCACTTCGAGACACCGACTCTCAAGAGCGCCGACGATGTCAAGCCGAAGAAGCCTTTGCGCTAGCTCGAGAACGACAACAACAACGCCAACATGAAGAGGAAGAACACGCGCGTCTACACCAAAATGCACAAGATGCCGAGGCTCAACGTCAAGAACAACAACTCGTGACGCTCAAGCACTTGAGGCACAACAAGCTCTACGCGATGCGAGTCGAGCCCTTGCCGACCGAGGCTGACAAGCCCGTGAAGAAGAGGAAGCACTTCGCGAAGAAATTCACGAGCGACGATTTCAAGCTCGCATGCATCGTCTAGTTCCTCCTCAAGCTCGACGCGCTCCTCCACAAGCTCGCCAAGACCATCAAGTTCATCAAGAGCATGAAGACAATGGGAATCCTCCGCGACAAGAGCAACACGAGGTTGACAACCCTCCGCGTCAAGAACACCATGAGTTGAACAATCATCTACAACATGGGCGTCATCATCCCCGACCCCAACACAATGAAGAACAACGGTACGGCAAGCTCAAGTTCACCATGCCCAAGTTCAATGGAAGCAACGATCCCGAAGAATACCTTTCATGGGAATTGAAAGTTGACATGATCTTCCTTTTGCACAATTATGAAGAAGAGAAGAAGATCGCGATGGCATCCCTTGAGTTCCAAGACTATGTCCTCATTTGGTGGGAACAAATCATAGAGCGCCGCGAGGCAAGAGGTGAACCACCCATCACTACTTGGGCACAAATGAAGGATGTCAGGAGAGCACGCTTCGTGCCTACCTACTACAACCGCAACCTCTTCAAGAAACTCCAACAACTCAAGCAAGGAGCCAAGAGCGTTGAAGAATACTACAAGGAGATGGAGATTGAAATGATAAGAGCCAATGTGACGGAAGATGATGAGCAAACAATGGCACGTTTCTTGAATGGACTCAATCATCCTATCAACAAGATCGCCGACTTCCAACCATACTCAAATCTCATCGAGCTAGTGCACCAAGCTACCAAAGCGGAACGCCAAGTGCAAGATGATTTCAAGTATGCCAAGTTCTCATCCAAGTCCTACGGTTTCTACAATAACCAAGCTTCAACAACTCCAACACCGACTACAAGACCGTCTACTTCCAACATCGACAAGTCGACTTCCAAGAAAGCTTCACCAACTACAAGCAATCCTAATACGAGCAACTTCAAGCCGAGAGCTTCATCATCATCAACCCCTACCGATGAGACCGTCAAGATGAGTTCCCTCAAGTGTTTCACTTGCGGCGGCCGAGGCCACAAGTCCTATGAGTGCACCAACAAGCGCACCATGATCTTCAACGACGATGGCACTTATGATTCCATGAGCGAAGGAGAAATGGAAGCCCTTGAGCAAGTCGCCATGCACCGCCAAGTGAACAATGAAGAAGAACAAGTCTTTTGTGATGAAGACTCAAGTCCCGCACTTGTTGTCTCCAAAGTCTTGACTCTACAACATCACCAAGAAGAAGACCAACGATGCCACATATTCCACACCAAAGCCGGCATCAATGGACGATCTGTCAAGGTCATCATCGATGGAGGGAGTTGTCACAATCTCGCAAGTGAAGAACTTTGCTCCAAGCTCCAATTGCCCAAGATGAAGCATCCACATCCATACAAAGTGCAATGGCTTAGTGACTCCGGTACCATCCAAGTCAAGCAGCGAGTGCAAGTCTCCTTCAAGATCAGTGCCTACGAAGACACCTTGGAGTGTGACGTCATCCCAATGACCGTTTGTCATCTTCTCCTTGTACGGCCATGGAAATTTGATAGAGGAGTCATCCACAATGGGCGTACAAACCACTATAGCTTCAAGATGCAAGGAAAGGAGTTTGTGTTACGACCTATGTATCCAAGCCAAGTGATCGCTGATAAGCAAGCCACCCATCGTGGAGAGAATGGTGCGAAAGTGAGCCACCAAAAAGAGAGTGAGCGCCACAAGCCCAAATTGTGTGCCTCCACGATGAGCGAAAACAAGAACCTAGTTCTATTTGCCACCAAACGTGAGATGAGAGAAGTGTGTGAGAACCCATCTAGTGTCCTACACTACGTCCTCGTGTGCAAGGACAATGCACCACAAACTAACACTTCTCACACTCTTCCTCTAGTGTTGTCTTCTCTTTTGCTGGAATTTCAAGATGTTTCCCCGATGAGCTACCTCCGGGACTACCTCCACTACGAGGCATTGAGCACCGCATCGACCTCATCCCCGGAGCACCGCTTCCGAACAAAGCTCCATACCGCGTCAACCCCAAAAAAACCAAAGAAATTCAAAGGCAAGTAAAGCATCTCATAGACCATGGTCATGTGCGTGAAAGTTTGAGCCCTTGTGCCGTACCGGTCATTCTTGTGCCAAAACGTGACGGTAGCTTTCGCATGTGCTCCGATTGTAGACCTATCAATGCTATCACGGTTCTCTATAGGTACCCCATTCCACGCCTAGATGATATGCTAGATGAGCTTAGTTGTGGCACTATATTTTCCAAAATAGATCTCAAGAGTGGTTACTATTACTATCAAATTTGCATACAAGAGGGCGATGAATGGAAAATCGCCTTCAAAACCAAGTTTGGTTTGTATGAGTGGTTAGTCATGCCTATGGGTCTCTCAGAAGCACCGGGCACTTTTATGCGCCTTATGAATCATGTCTTTCGCCCTTACATTGGTATATTTGTTGTGGTTTACTTTGATGACATTCTTGTGTTTAGCAAATCTATCCAAGTGCATGTCACCCATGTCCGCACCATTTTGCAAACTCTTAGGAATGAGCGTCTCTATGCTAATATGGAGAAATGCCTTTTTGGTGTTGATAAGCTCGTTTTCTTAGGGTTTGTTGTCTCTTCTAAGGGTGTTCATGTAGATGAGTCCAAGATCAATGCTATTAAGACTTGGCCGCAACCAACCAACTTGCATCAAGTCCGTAGTTTCCTTGGTCTTGCGGGTTTCTATCGTCGCTTTGTGCAGGATTTTAGCACCATTGCTTTGCCTTTGCATGCTTTGAGCAAGAAGAATGCGCCGTTTGTTTGGGGACCATCCCAAGATATCGCATTCAATGAGCTTAAGAATTTGCTTACTCATGCTCCCGTGCTTGCTTTACCCAACTTCGACAAGCCTTTTGAGATTCATTGCGATGCTAGCGGTAATGGCATAGGAGGTGTGTTAATGCAAGAGAAGCGCCTCATAGCTTACTTTAGTGAGAAACTTTTCGGAGCGCAACTCAACTATCCCATCTATGACAAAGAGCTATATGCTTTAGTCCGTGTTTTACATGAATGGGAACATTACCTTCGTCCCCATGAGTTTATCATTCATACCGATCATGAGACTCTCAAGTATCTTAAGGGTCAAACTAAGTTGAACAAGCGTCATGCTAAATGGAGTGAATTCATTGAGTCTTTTCCCTATGTCATCAAGTACATCAAGGGTAAAGAAAACATCATAGCGGATGCTCTTTCCCGCATATGCATGATAGTCACACAACTTGAGTTAGATGTCATTGGCTTCGAGCATATCAAATAATTGTATGAGCATGATGAAACTTTTGCCACTCCTTATGCCAAGTGTTTGTCGAATACATCTTGGGAACGCTATTACATCAAAGACGGCTATCTTATGAGAGCTAACAAACTTTGCATCCCCAAGTCATCCCTTCGTTTGTTGCTTTTGCAGGAATCACATGGAGGAGGCTTAATGGGACATTTTAGACGTGACAAGACGTTCGCCACGCTCTCGAAGAGCTACTTTTGGCCAAAGATGTTCCGGGACGTCAATCGCTTCACCAACAGATGTTCGACATGCCGCAAAGCTAAGTCCAAAGCTCAATCTCATGGCCCCTACATGCCTCTACCGATTCCATACCAACCATGGGAAGACATTAGCACGGACTTTGTACTTGGTTTGCCTAGAACTCGAAATGGGAAAGATTCCATATTTGTCATTGTGGACCGTTTCTCCAAAATGGCACATTTTATTCCTTGTCACAAGATAGATGATGCTTCACATGTTGCTAATCTCTTTTGTAGGGAAATATTGCATCTCCATGGTGTGCCAAAGTCAATTGTCTCGGACCGCGACATCAAGTTCCTTAGCTACTTTTGGAAGACCTTATGCGCCAAGCTCGAAATCAAGCTACTCTTCTCCATGGCGTACCATCCTCAAACCGACGGCCAAACAGAGGTGACAAACCGCACACTCTCCGCTCTACTTTGAGTACTAAGAAAAACATCAAGGAGTGGGAGGAGTGCCTACCTATCACCGAGTTCGCCTACAACCGAGCAAGACACTCAACAACCGACAAGTCTCCTTTCGAGGTCGTTTACGGATTCAACCCATTGTCACCATTGTACATTCTTCCTCTACCACTCCAAGAGCGCATCAGTTTGGACGCAAGTGTGTGTGTGACACATCTCAAGAAGATGCATGAAGATACAAGAAACACCACCGAGCGCAAAGTTCAGCGCCTTGCGACCAAGCTCAACTTCAACAAGCAACCTATGGTCTTCAATATCGGTGATCAAGTGTGGCTACACCTTCGCAAGGACCGTTTCCCACAAGAACGCAAATCCAAGCTTCGACCACGAGCGGATGGACCCTTCAAGGTGCTTGCACTCTACAACGACAACGCTTACAAGATCGACCTCCCGCGCGACAAGTACAACGTGAGCAACATGTCAAAGATCTCTCTCCCTTCCATGGTGATGAAGAATTTGATCCGAGGACGGATCTTCCCCAAGGGAGGGGAGATGATGCGGAGCATCCCAAGGTCATCCCCATGGACCTACCATCGTCTCATCAAGTGCCTAGTGGACCCATGACTTGATCACGTGCAAGAGCTCTTGAAACCGAGGTGACATCTCTCCTCTCACAATTCCACTTCGATGCACATGAAGCATGGCTACTACCTCATATGGATACTTTGTGCATACTCAGGTACAATGGAGAAGCTAAGGAGAAAGGACAAGAAAAAGAGGAAGATGGACGAGAAGAAGGAGGGCTGAAGGAAAAGTCCCAGCCACCGGACGACAGGCCGGGACCGGACATCCGACGCCTGAAGCGTCAGCCGAGCCCCAGCAAGCGGACGTCCGGTCCAGACCGGACGACCGGTGGCCCTGCACCCGAGGCCAATGAGCGGACGTCCGGCCCAGACCGGATGACCGGCGCGACCGCACCCGAGCCAACATCAGCGAAAGTCCGGAGCCTCCGGACGTCCGGCACCCCCATCATAGAACGGAACCAGCGGATGACCGGAGGACACCGGACGTCCGGCAGCTCCTGAGACACCAGACGATCGGTCCCCAGCGGACGTCCGGTACCTGTCTGCGCACAGTGTTCGGGCCTGAGGCCCATGTACCCCTTCACTTCGCCCCCATTTGCACTTAGACTATAAATAGACCCCCCATTCATCCTAGCTAGGGTTAGCAAATGTTTAGCTCATATTTGTGAGAGAGCTTTGCTCATCCACTTGGTTACCTTCTCCTCGGAGATTCGAGCCTCCACCGGAGAAGATCCCCCAAGCGGATTCAAGACCTCCTTGCGGAGAAGATCATCAAGACCCCCTCTTGGGCGGCTCCATCAAGACCTCCTCACGGAGAAGAACTGGTTATCGTGTATCGTCCCTAGTTGTTCGTGGATTTGTGTATCGTTCTATGTACTCGAGGATCTAGCCCATGTGTGACTTATTCGTGTCGGTTTAGTGATTTCCTCATGTGTTTTCCTTCCGTTCTTCCTTGTGTTCTTTGTGTTTTCTCCGGGATCCGCTCCTTTCGTGAAAGATTGGGCGACTAGGGCTCTACCCTACATCAATCTGAAATTCATGAAACTTCGCATGCTATCATGGAGCAGCATCAACATGCTGTGGTAAATTTTTTGTCCAATTTGGGGCAGGTTTGGGTATATGCCTCTCAGAAACCAGAGCTTCTCTCAACAAGTCCGATGGTTTCAGTAGGGAACGTTTCACCTTTTTGGACAAAATGATATCCATTGCCTATTCTTGATTTAAAATTTTTTCCTAGTGTCAACATAGAACAACAGGAGTGTTGTGTTAATTTTTGGGATTTTTCAGGGTTCGTTTGGACATTTTTATGCATTAATTGAGTTTTCAATGCATTTATGTGCATAATTCAAATTTGAACTACACGCACATGCTCTAATGCATATAAATTGGTTTGAAAATTCAAATATGTGTTCTTGGTTGAATGCTTAGGTCCCATGCAAGAAATGGGAATGAATGTCAAGCAACCTGCCACCGTCACTCGGCCGCAAACATTGAGATACCTGGTTTTTAAATTCTAGTAAATCCAAAACTCGTATGAAATTCATGAAACTTGGCATGCTATCATGGAGCGACATCAACATGCGGTGGTAAAAATTTTGTCCCATTTGGGGCAGGTTTGGGTATATGCTTCTCACAAACCAGAGCTTCTCACAACAAGCATGATGGTTTCGGTAGGGAACGTCCCACCTTTGGGGACAAAACAATATCCATTGCCTCTTATTGCTTTCAATTTTTTTTATCGTGTCAACATAGAACAACAGGAGTGTTGTGTCAATTTTTGTGATTTTTCGGGGTTTATTTGGACATTTTTATGCATTAATTGAGTTTTCAATGCATTTATGTGCATAATTCAAATTTGAACTACATGCACATGATGCAGTGCATATAAATTGGTTGAAAAATCAAATATGTGTCCTTGGGTGCATTCTTAGGTCCGATGCAAGAAATGGGAATGAATTTCAAACACCAGGGCACCGTTGATTGCCAGCAAAACATTGATATACTTTATTTTTAAATTCTAGTAAATCCAAAACTCGTCTGAAATTCGTGAAACTTGGCATGCTATCATGGAGCGGCATCAACATGCCGTGGTAATTTTTTGTCCCATTTGGGGCAGGTTTGGGTATATGCTTCTCACAAACCAGAGTTTCTCACAACAAGCATGATGGTTTCGGTAGGGAACGTCCCACCTTTGGGGTCGGAACGATATCCATTGCCTGTTATTGCTTTCAAATTTTTTCTCGTGTCAACATAGAACAACAGGAGTGTTTGTCAATTCTTGTGATTTTTCAGGGTTCGTTTGGACATTTTTATGCATTAACTGAGTTTTCAATTCATTTATGTGCATAATTCAAATTTGAACTACATGCACATGCTCCACTGCATATAAATTGGTTGAGAAATCAAATCTGTGTCCTTGGGTGCATGCTTAGGTCCCATGCAAGAAATGGGAATGAATTTCAAACACCAGGGCACCGTTGATTGCTGGCAAAACATTGAGATACCTGGTTTTTAAATTCTAGTAAATCTAAAACTCGTCTGAAATTCATGAAACCTGGCATGCTATCATGGAACGACATCAATATGCCGTGGTAAATTTTTTGTCCCATTTGGTGAAGGTTTGGGTATATGCTTCTCACAAACAGAGCTTTTCACAACAAGCATGATGGTTTCGGTAGGGAACGTCCCACCTTTGGGGACGAAACCATATCCATTGCCTCTTATTACTTTTAAATTTTTTCTCTTGTCAACATAGAATAACAGGAGTGTTGTGTCAATTGTTGTGATTTTTCGGGGCTCGTTTGGACATTTTTATGCATTAACTGAGTTTTCAATGCATTTATGTGCATAATTCAAATTTGAACTACATGCACATGCTTCAGTGCATATAAATTGGTTAAAAATCAAAACTGTGTCCTTGGGTGCATGCTTAGGTCCCATGCAAGAAATGGGAATGAATTTCAAACATCAGGGCACCGTTGATTGCCGACAAAATGTTGAGATACTTTGTTTTTAAATTCTAGTAAATCCAAAACTCGTCTGAAATTCATGAAACTTGGCATGCTATCATGGAATGGCACCCGACATGCTGTGGTATTTTTCGTGTCCATTTTGAGAGAAGGCGCACTCGAATAATGACATCCAACAAAGGCATTTTGAAAAAGTAGCTGCCACTTTAATATCTCAAATGTTTGTATAATTCAAACCATGTGCGTTCTGTTAACCATTCACGTGACGCCACGTGTCTTGGTTTTATGGCTATAGGAGGTCCCGTGCGGACAGCTGCTTGACCTTGACTGAACGGGAGGCGTGCGAGCGTAGTCCGGTGCGTAGGCTGACCGAGAGGCGTGCAAGCTGTCCTCGAATGCACAGGCTCACCGGGAAGCTTGTGAGTTGTATGCTGCACATGCTCACTAGGAAGCGAGCCCTTTGACTTTCATGGCTACCCGCCTTCCTCTCTGTGCGTGCGCCCCCCTCAGCGGCATGGGACGCCGCCGTCGAACGCTACCTCTCAGCGCTGCCAGCTTCCATCCTCCCGCGCCCCGCCCGCCGATCTCGGGATGACATGATGTTGGATTTACAAGTGAAGAACATTATGTGCTGCATTAAAGACTTCAACAACGACATCTCGGAGGATGACAATGACAACGACGGCGCGGCACGCCGCCTCCGCCGCCGCCAGAAATAGTTTTTTTCTTGGGTTTAATACTGTATCTCGATCGTATGAATATAAATTCGTAGTATGACTGAATGAAAGATATGGTTTGAGCGAACTTGCATTTTTATCTCTTAATGTACAGACTTATCAAACGATTTTATTTTGAAAAAATGTCAATGGTTTTTAAGTATAAAACACTCATCACAAACATTTTAGTTAGAACACCCATATGCAAACCGGGAGCTTCCCCGGGAAGCAAAGGGAAAATGTGCCAAGCAGGATTTTTGTGGCTCTTGATCGCAAATGTTTTAGATAGAACACTGTATGCAAAGTGAGAGCAGGAGTTGTGCATCTCTTCAATGCAAATGGTTCTTTTGGATGACCCGTGTACAACCACTTACAAACAATTTGGTAAGATTTGCATCTTTCATATTGGGTATGTTGCCATTTGTCAAACTGGAAAGATTGACATTTGTTGATCTAGTAACATTGCCATTTGTCAACCTTGTAACACTATGATTTGTCAAAATATGAAGGTAAAAATCACTAGCAGTATCTAATTTTTGCAACTGAAATTCAACAATTAAGCATATATTTCATTCATAGATTAAGCAGTCGTTCTTAATTTATACAAACAGTTCAACTCAACAGCTGAACCGACCAAACTTTTCCCCAATTGCTGCCAACCACGTACTGAAATAGCTAGTTCAACTATATATACTAGCCAATTTTAAGTAGGTTGTACAGTTCCACCACATCTATAGTGAGATGAACTGAACAAAATAGCCCTAAATACTACTACTACTACGAAGGGGCTTTGTACTACTTCCGGCTGCCTCTCCTCTGTCGAGAACGCTCAGTAAGAGGCAGAGAAGGAGGAGCCTACCGATGAGCTGGACAACTACAATACGGTGCCTGCCACTACTGCAGCTTTAGCGACGCTCACCTCGAATGCCCTCTGCCACTCCAGACGACCCCTCTCGAAGCGGTTGTTCTCCTCATAGATCTCCCGATTCCTCGCCTCTGAGGAGCGCGTGCCGCGGCCACGGTGGCGGCAAGGCTATTTGCATGCTCAACGAGGCGCTCCTACTCCTCCTGCAGGAACTCGGTGTAGCGCGCAAGGTCACTGACGCACGTGCGGGATCCACCTCCACCTCCCGCCTTCGGGAAGCGATGGCGGAGCAGGTGATGACCCCAGTGGTCGATGATGGGCTGGCGGCCACGGCGGTGATACTTCTCCGTCATATCTACTTTTCCAAACACTTTTGCCCTTGTTTTGGACTCTAACTTGCATGATTTGAATGGAACTAACTCAGACAGATGCTGCTTTCAGCAGAATTGCCATGGTGTTATTTTTGTGCAGAAATAAAAGTTCTCAGAATGACCTGAAAATCAACGGAGATTATATTTGGAATATATAAAAAATACTGGAAGAAGAATCCACGTCAGGGGGCCCACACCCTATCCACGAGGGTGGGGGACGCGCCCCCCTGCCTCGTGGGCCCCCTAATGCTCCACCAACCTCAAGTCCAACTCCATATATTCGTGTTCGGGGAGAAAAAAAATCAGAGAGAAGGATTCATCGCGTTTTACGATACGGAGCCGCCGCCAAGCCCTAAACTCTCGGGAGGGCTGATTTGCTGTCTGTTCGGGGCTCCGGAGAGGGGAATCCATCACCATCGTTGAGGGAGTCCTGGACTAAGGGGTCCCCGGGCATCCGGCCTGTTATCCATGGGCCGGACTGATGGGCTGTGAAGACATAAAGGCCGAAGACTGCACCGTGTCTGGATTGGACTCTACTTGGCATGGAGGCAAGCCTGGCAACCGAAGATTCCTTCTTATGTAACCGACTCCTTGTAAACCCTAGATCCCCTCGGTGTCTATATAAACCGAAGGGGATAGTCCGGAAAGGGGATGGCATATACTGTAACACCCTAGATATGATTTTCCCAATATGTATCTCCCCTTTTATTATCTATATTACATGGGATGTTGTGATGATTGCCTAACTTGCGACATTGCTTTCAATGCGGTTATGCCTCTAAGTCATGCTTCGACACGTAGGAGATATAGCCGCATCGAGGGCGTTACAAGTTGGTAATCAGAGCCTTCCCAACCTTAGGAGCCCCATTGCTTGATCATTACTAGTGGCCGAGTTGAGTCTAGAAAAAGGTTTTGAGTCATTTAGGAATTATATATTGGAGAGTTTAGGAATTCTTTTTACTCCCCAATCTCCTCATCGCTCTGGTAAGGCATCCTGACGTAGAGTTTTGACTATTCTCTTCTCAAATTTCACTAATTTTTTTAGGATCATGCGGGTATCTTGGAATCGTTCCGATGGTTTTGTGACGAGAACATTATTCTTGGTGCCTCCTGTCTTTAGGGGTTGTGGCAGTGTCCCAGGGAGTTGAGCTCCGAGGTGTTGTCGTCACAATTTTATCGTTGCAGTTCTGGAATACCTGAGTTTAGTACGCCGACATCAAAAATCTCTTTTATGCAGTTCGTTGGTGAGATAACCTCGACGCCACCCAGTACCGGGGTGGGAGTTCGGGAGTATTGCCATAACTTGTATAACAGATGCTTTTCGAAGGTTGAGGTAGATGGTTTCCGAAGTTTTTCTCGGTTATGTGTTGAAGGATGGATACAACTGGATGTAGGATTTGCTAGATTTGGGTGAGATATTATGCTTCCCCTGTATCCCCAACACCTGATTGCATAACCAGAAAGGTTCGGGAGTTTCATAGGTGGGAATTCTTGTAGCTCTAGTTCTTCTTCCACGAGTATTTGGTTTGAGATTGGGATTTCTTACCGAGTATTCGTTCTTCATTCGTACCTTGTTGATTTATTCCTCTACCTAAATTCTAAGTGGCTTCTCAATTTATGGATATGTGACCATTTCTAGTGGAATGCATTCGTTCTTATGTTCAGATGTGAAGACTATATGTTGCAATTTCAACCCGTTTGATTCAGCTTCATTTTATCTAGCATTGTGCTAACGGTTGTCACCCTCTTTAGGATGGCTCCCGCTAAGAGCAGCAACCAGAATCAGAATCAGGATCCGCCGCCACCTCCTCCTCCTCCGGAGGCATGGCAAGCTGTGATGGCCGCAACCAATGCAAACACACAGTTGATCATGCAAATTCTTCAAGAGTGCAATCAAGCGAACCAAGGCAACCAAGGCAACAATCAGAATCACTTTGCTACACTCAACCAGTTCCTTGCTAATGGGCCAAAGACTTTTAGCAATTGTGTTGAGGCAACTGATGCTGACGATTGGCTCGTGGATCTGTGCAAGCATTTCGAGTGCAGTAACGTTAGGCCTGAGGAATTTGTCAAGTTCGCTTCCTTCCAACTCAAAGACCAAGCTGGAGAATCGTTCCAGCAGTACAAGGATTCCATAGGAGGCCGTGTGATTACCTGGGATGAATTCCCTCAAGACTTCAAAGCTCATCATATTCCTCAGAGCGTGGTTGAGAGCAAGCATGAGGAATTCCGCAACCTGAAGCAAGGCTCTTTGTCTGTCTACGACTACAACAAGTTGTTTCAGAAGCTCGCCCGCTTTGCCAAGCAAGACGTCCCTGACGAGAAGAGCATGATATACCAGTTCAGGGGTGGTCTCAGAGAAGAAATCCAGCTAGCTCTTGTTCTCTTTGAGCCTTTGAGATACGACGAGTTCTACAACATGGCATTGAAGCAAGAGGCCGCTCAACTGAGGTGTGATGCTTCCAAGAAGCGAGTCAGAGATGCTACTCCTTCTTCCTCTACTCAAGTGGCCAAGCAGCAGAAGTATTGGCTTCCTCCTCCTCCGTTCCATCAACCGTATCAGAAGAGAAAAGGTGACAGTGGATCTTCCCACCCACCCAACCCTGGCTTTCAGAACAAGACTTCGTCTCAAGCTCCAAGATCGAGTGCTCTGTATCACCGTCCGCTTTCAGAGGTCACGTGCAACAAGTGCCAACAGAAGGGTCACTATGCCAACAAGTGCTTCAATCAGAGGCGTCTTCCTCCTCCTCCTCCTCCTGTGAGATCGGCAAGTACAACTGTGGTCAAGCATAACCCCAATTCCGCCAAGGTCAACTTGCTGAATGCAGCTCAGGCAGAGGACTCGTCAGATGTCATCATGGGTAACTTTCCAGTTAACTCTTTTCCCACAAAAGTTCTTTTTGACACTGGTGCATCGCATTGTTTCATGTTAAGATCATTTGTTTCCAAGCATGACTTCGTTTCACAAATGTTGGGTAAACCTATGGGAGTGGTTTCTCCGGCTAAGTCTATGAGGGCTACTTCAGTAGTCCTGGATGTTTCTATCATGATGGGTGATTTCAAGTTTCTGGCTTCTCCAATGGTTCTTGGTAACTCGAATATTGATCTTATTCTCGGAATGGATTGGCTTTCTAAGCACAAGGCTCAACTTGATTGTGCAGCCAGGCAGATTCAATTGACTCATTCGTCTGAGGATGTAATTGTCTTTGCCGCTAATGACGATACCATCCGTCTGTTTTCTCTCAATGAGAAGGGTGAATTGGATGCTATCTCGCAAATTCCAGTCGTGTGCGAATATCAAGACGTCTTTCCAGAAGAGCTTCCAGGAATGCCTCCGCACCGGCCAGTTGAATTCGTCATCAATCTTGAGCCTGGCACGGAACCGGTGTGCAAACGTCCTTACAAGCTCGGACCTGAAGAGTTGAAGGAGCTGAAGAAGCAACTCGATATTCAAGAGAGAATGGGTCTCATCCGACCTAGTTCTTCTCCGTGGGGTTGTGGTGCTCTTTTTGTGAAGAAGAAGGATGGAACGGATCGACTTTGTGTTGATTACCGTCCATTGAACAAGAAGACCATCAAGAACAAATACCCACTTCCCAACATCAACGAGCTGTTCGAACAACTCAAAGGTGCCCAAGTATTCTCCAAGCTTGATCTTCGTATGGGTTATCACCAGATTCGTATCCATGAGCAAGATATTCCCAAGACGGCTTTCAAGACAAGCTTTGGTTCATATGAATACACTGTCATGTCTTTTGGCCTCGTCAACGCTCCTCCGACTTTCTCTCGCATGATGAACTTCATCTTCAACGCCTACACCAATGACTTTGTTTTGGTCTATCTCGACGACATTCTGGTCTTTTCGAAGAACAAGGAAGATCATGCCAAGCACTTGCGTTTGGTGCTTGATAAGCTCAGGGAACATCAGTTCTACGCCAAGTTCTCTAAGTGCGAATTTTGGCTCGATGAGGTTCTTTATCTTGGTCATATCATCTCTGCCAAGGGCATTGCGGTGAATCCTGAGAAGGTGTCTACAATTGTGAATTGGGAACCACCTCAGAACGTGAAGCAACTCCGTAGCTTCCTCGGTCTCGCAAGCTACTGTCGAAGATTCGTTGAAAACTTTTCTAAGATCACGAAGCCTCTCTCAAATCTTCTCTAGAAGCACGTCAAGTACGTTTGGTCTCCGGAGTGTGACATTGCTTTCAACACTTTGAAAGAGAAATTGGTCACTGCTCCAGTTCTGACTCCTCCTGATGAATCCAAACCGTTCGAGGTCTTCTGTGATGCCTCTCTTCAAGGTCTTGGTGCAGTGTTGATGCAAGAGAAGAAAGTTGTGGCTTATACCTCTCGCCAGTTGAAGCCCAAAGAGAAGAACTACCCCACTCATGACCTTGAGTTGGCGGCAGTTGTGCATGCTCTTTTCACTTGGAGACATCTCTTATTGGGAAGAAAAGTGGACATTTTCACTGACCACAAGAGTCTTAAGTACATCTTCACTCAGCCTAATCTCAACCTCAGACATACTCGATGGGTCGAAATGATTCAAGAATATAATCCGAGTATCGAGTATACTCCAGGCAAGGCCAATGTGATTGCTGACGCATTGAGAAGGAAGGCTTATTGCAACAGTCTGATTCTCAAGCCTTATCAACCCGAGCTTTGTGAAGCTTTCCGCAAACTTAATCTGCAAGTTGTTCCTCAAGGGTTCCTCGCCAACCTTCAAGTCTCTCCTACCTTGGAAGACTAGATTCGCCAAGCTCAGCTTCTTGATGCTATGGTGAAGAAGGTAAAAATTGGGATTGCCAAGAGTCAACCCAAGTACAAGTGCTACCGCCTTGATGACAAGGATACTCTCTTCTTCGAGGATCGTATTGTTGTGCCCAAAGGTGACCTACGAAAAGTGATCATGAACGAGGCTCACAATTCTCTCCTCTCCATCCACCCTGGGAGCACGAAGATGTATCAGGACCTCAAGTAGGCTTATTGGTGGACTCGAACGAAGCGCGAGATTGCTCAGTTTGTGAATGAATGTGATGTTTGCAGGAGAGTGAAGGTAGAACACCAAAGGCCAGCTGGTCTCCTCCAACCTCTTGCCATTCCAGAATGGAAGTTTGACCACATTGAGATGGACTTCGTGACTGGGTTTCCAAAGTCCAAACGTGGCAATGATGACATATTCGTTGTCATCGACAAACTCACTAAAGTGGCTCACTTTCTGCCTATCAAAGAGTCTATCACTGCAGCTCAATTGGCGGAGCTCTATACCTCTCGAATTGTCTCGCTGCACGGTATTCCACCGGTGATCTCTTCATACCGTGGTAGCATCTTTGCCTCCAAGTTCTGGGATTCTTTTCAGAAGGCCATGGGCACCAACATCCGCTTCAGTACAGTTTTCCATCCTCAAACTAGCAGTCAAGTCGAGCGTGTCAATCAGATTCTTGAAGATATGCTCAGGGCTTGTGTGATCTCCTTCAGCATGAAGTGGGAGGATTGTCTTCCATATGCTGAATTCTCCTACAACAACAGTTTTCAAGCAAGTTCGGGCAAGGCCCCATTCAAAATTCTGTATGGCAGGAAGTGCCGTACCCCTCTCAACTGGTCCGAAACCGGTGAACATCAACTTCTGGGAAATGACTTAATCACAGAGGCAGAAGAGATGTGTAAAGTCATTCAAGATAACCTCAAAGCAGTGCAATCGCGCCAGAAGAGCTACTATGATAGTAAGCACCGTGATTTGGCTTTTGAGATCGGAGATCATGTTTACCTCCGCGTCTCTCCTATGAAAGGTACTCGTCGCTTCGGTATCAAAGGGAAGCTTGCCCCTAGATACGTGGGACCTTTCAAGATCGTCATCAAGAGAGGTGATCTCGCCTATCAACTCGAGCTTCCTTCAAACTTTGCAAATGTGCATGACGTGTTCCATGTCTCTCAGCTCCAAAAGTGCTTCAAGACTCCTGACCGCACTGTCAACTTCGAGGACATTGAGCTCCAAGAAGATCTCTCTTATCATGAGCATCCCGTTGCTATTCTTGAAGAGACTGAACGCAAGACTCGCAACAAGTCAATCAAATTCCTCAAAGTCAAGTGGTCACACCATTCCGACCGTGAAGCTACCTGGGAACGCGAGGATCACCTCCGTTCTGAGTACCCGGCGTTCTTTCAGTCCTAGATCTCGGGACGAGATCCTTTCGTAGTGGTGGAGTGTTGTAACACCCCGGATACGATTTTCCCAATATGTATCTCCCTTTTTATTATCTATATTACATGGGATGTTGTGATAATTGCCTAACTTGTGACATTGCTTTCAATGCGGTTATGCCTCTAAGTCGTGCTTCGACACGTAGGAGATATAGCCGCATCGAGGGCGTTACATATACTCATTACCATATTCATAGGCTAGACTTCTAGGGTTTAGCCATTACGATCTCGTGGTAGATCAACTCTTGTAATACTCATATTCATCAAGATCAATCAAGAAGGAAGTAGGGTATTACCTCCATAGAGAGGGCCCGAACCTGGGTAAACATCGTGTTCCCCATCTCCTGTTACCATCGATCCTAGACGCACAGTTCGGGACCCCCTACCCAAGATCTGCCGGTTTTGACACCGACATTGGTGTTTTCATTGAGAGTTCCACTGTGCCGTCGACAGAAGGTTCGATGGCCCCTTCAATCGTCAATAACAACGCCGTCGAAAGAGGAACCTTCCTCCTCGGACAGATCTTCATATTTGGCGGCTTCGTACTGCGGGCCAACTCGCTTGGCCATCTAGAGCAAATCGACAGCTACGCCCCTGGCCATCAGGTCAGATTCGGAAGCTTGAATTACGTCGCAGACATCCGTGGAGAGTTGATCTTCGACAGATTCGAGACCGCGGCAACCGCTCCCCATCGCCTCGATGAACATGGCTTAAACCTGTCATCGGGTCGCATCCAGGAGATAGCTCCTGTAGCAGCTCTAGCCTTAAATCCGGAGCAGATCAAGTCGCCCGAGGATGGGAAGCTCGACCCCATCATGGGGGCTACTGATTCCGTGGCGCTGGAGCCGCACGCAGATTCCACTTCATACGGTATCTGCATCAACAGAACCTCAGACTTGCCTCCGATGTCGAGCTCTGAACCCTGCGAGCCCGCATATACTGAACTCGATCGGTTATCGATCTTCAAGTTCAGCGTCGCAGATGTTTTCCAACACTCGCCCATGGGTGACATACTAAACTCGCTAAAAAACCTATCCCTGGCAAACGACTCGTCATCGAACTATGTTCGGTTCGAACTTTTAGCGGACGATGGAGAATTTTGTTTCCCACCCGCCACCCACTTCGTAGCCACTGTTGAAGACCTAACCAACACGCCTGACCCCCACCCTGAAGACACCGATGGTGTGGACAATGATAAGGGGCAGGGCCAGAGCTTACTACCCGCTCGACACAGGATGACCACTTCATGGTATGACATGTGTATGATAGACACACCTTACGGCGCTCTCGACAATGACAAGGAGGATCTGGTCGAGAATAAACCGCCTGGTACACAGCCCGGACACCGGCGCTCTAGGTCAAATCGCCCAAGAGAAAACACTGCCAGCACCAGAGAAGATGATACTCCGGACAACAAAGACCCCGTTGAGGTAGAATCCGAGCAGGAGGAACAGGAAGGCGGGCAAGACAGCTTTGATGAACAGACCACATATGGGGACTCGGAGGACAGCAATTATCTCCCACTCTCCAAGGAAGAGGAGACCCTCGGCAATGTGGATTTTATCATGCCCAAGGAACCTCTCAAGCAGGAGCGCTTCAAACACCGGCTTATAGCCACTGCAAGGAGCCTAAGAAAGAAGCAGCTACAGCTTCAAGCAAACCAAGATTTGCTCAATGATAGATGGACCGAGGTCTTGTCCGCTGAAGAATACGGCCTTAGCAGCCCAGTCAAAAGCCACCCCAAGAATAGGTGGCTCCCTCAATACGATGGCAGAGCGATGGAACCCATACCACCATCGAACAATGCAGCGGGCCGACCACAGTTCGCTCCAGACAAAGCAGGAGCCCAAGCAGAGCACCATACCAACCCATCCGACATTCAAAACAAAAAATCTCGGGGGAATACCCGCGATATCAACCAAGACATGGAGGGTAGAGCAGGACGCACAAGATCGGTGTACAGATCATGAAGATATACCCCGACCGACGATGATGGTCGCTTACTCGGACGCTATAAATATGACCATGCCCGGTTCGAGCACCATAAACGGAGCCCGCCGGAGGTGCTTCATAGTGTGGCCCAACATAGTGGAGCCGCACACTCTCTCTGCTTCACTAATGAAGTAATGGAGCACGAATCTCCAGACAGGTTTAAACCCATCAACATCGAATCATATGATGGAACAACAGATCTCGCGGTATGGATCGAGGGTTACCTCCTCCATATTCACATGGCCCGTGGAGACGACCTCCACGCCATTAAATACCTACCTCTCAAGCTTAAAGGGCCAGCTCGATACTGGCTAAATAGTTTGCCAGAAAATTCCATTGGCAACTGGGAAGATTTGGAAGACGCCTTTCGAGACAACTTCCAGGGAACATATGTCCGGCCATTATATGCCGATGACTTAAGTCACATTGTCCAGGAGCCCGACGAGTCAGCCAGGGAGCTCTGGACTAGGTTCTTAGTCAAAAAGAACCAAATTGTTGACTGTCCGGACGCAAAAGCCCTTGCGGCCTTCAGACATAGCGTCCGGGATGAATGGCTAGCACGTCACCTCGGCCAGGAAGGACCCAAATCCATGGCAGCCCTTACCGCTCTAATGACCCACTTCTGCGCGGGAGAAGACAACTGGCTTGCGCGTAAAAGCAACGATGCCAGCGGCCCGGGCACTTCCGAAATGCGAGATGGCAACGGCAAACCACGATGAACCGAACACAATAGTCACAGTAATATACGCGACACAACGGTGAACGCCGGATTTCACAATCCGAAGCCCGGACAATGGAAGAAGCCACTAAAGGCAAACCAGGATGGACCATCCACCCTTGATAGGATATTGGACCGACCTTGTCAGATTCACGGTCACCCCGATAGGCTAGCCAATCATACCAACCAAAACTATTGGGTATTCAAGTAGGCAGGCAAGCTTAACACTGACCACAAGGGGAGGAGCCCACCATGCGATAAATACGACGGACCGGTTCGCCAGCAGAACGCCAGGGGCCAGAAACAGTCCCCCTCCGATGTTCGACCACTCCCGTAACGCAAGTAGCAGTTCGTCTTCCACCACCCACGTGTTGTACTGGCAAAATTTGCACCACGCGCACATCACTACGCACTCAAGGTACCATGGGCATCGGCGGAAGCACAATACAGACCACCCTACAAGCATTCCCGTAACGTTTTTTATCTGCTTACCTTATTTTTCTGTATCATCCCTAAAAGAACAGGTGACCAGCTGGACAACATCTACAACGGACTCTATCGGAGTTCGGATCCGTATGCTCACCTAAGGGGCTACTTCCGTTAAGGATTCCCCTCCCCGAGGACGTGCGACGCAGACGTGCGACAGGAGGTCCAAAATAACTTTTTGTGGACCACACTCATTATTCCGAGCCTATACTATGCCCTCTTTCCTCTGATCCCGACCCCGAGCATGTCAAATAGCCGGGTTCGCGGTTTATTTTTTTATTACATATATATACATAAATTTATCATTGGCACATCGCTCCATTCTCAGTAAGTCTCATCCGAACCAATCTTTCATACTCTTTCAACAATAAGTACGGCCTTAACGGCTGCTCCGCAGATACACCTCGGCATACCCTGCCAGGGGCTCGACATGGGAACGAATGAGCTGCCAGTAAAAGTCCGAACAACTCTATAGAGTACTTCGGCGTCGCAAGTTTGGCCTTATATGCATCAGCTCCGAATCATTGTCTTGGGTCAATAGTTGGGTTGCCCGGCTCCTGTGTTTGCTACCCTACGTTCCGCTCTATCGGCTAGGGTAGTAAAGGCAGAACTACTGCAATTGTGCCCTGGCCTAGACCGGATGAGCACCTCAGTAGAGAAAGCCGAAAACTCACTATCATGATGCGGCGAGAGCTGGTTAACCACTTGACGACTTATTGGAATCTTTAGCGATTCTTCGTGTAACACGAGGGATCTTTTTCAGATCAGATATGCAAGGCACCACACGCCGCATACACACCAGGGGCTATGTCATAGCCCCACCATAAAACTCCTATGGTTAAGTGAAAGTGTTAACGCCTTATAGTACGATTGCCTGGTTCGCCGCATTATCACCTCCTTCATGGACCAAGACGTTGGATAAAGAGTGATTAAATGTTTTTCCAAACACCCCCGTACTTCCTACGAGGGGGCTGAAGCCAACGACTGGAAAACTTTTAGATTATATTAAAACGACCGCACAGGAGGAATTCAAGCTCTTCGAGCAAAACATAAACAGATTAACTATAAAGTTGTCTCTTACAATCATCATATACCTCACTCAAACATTATGTTTTTCGAGCATTGACCCTCTATCAAGCGGGCGGCCTCCAAGACATCTTCAAAATAACTCTCCGGTTCCGGACGGTCCCTGCCTTCAGGCGGACCCTTCGTGGCGACGTTGTTGGCCTTCATCTTTCCTCAGATGCTTCGGCACACCGAACTATGACCAAAAAAGCTTCTCCGTTGCATATCCAGCTCGCGCTTGGTAATACCGCACTGCATAGGAAGAACTCTTCGACAAGTCCAAATACTCATCCGGAGAACTCCACACTTGGTTCAGCTGAGCATAGTCCGCGTTGCTGAACTTAGTCTGCAGCAGAAAAGGCTTTCCAGCCACTATCTCTTTCGCTTGCTGAACCTCCTCATGGAGTGCTCTGGACTCTGATCGCGCTTCTCATGCCTCCTGTCGGGCCTTGTCCAGTTCAGCCGTTAAGGCTTTATTCTCCTTCTCAAGAAATTTGCAGCGGTCGGTAGCATTCTCCAAAGCGAGTGTCATCATGGATACCTTCTCCTCGCCCTGGCATCGCGCAACTTGTTCGGCCTTCAGTTCAACCGATGCCTCTTCAGCAGCAGCATCACTAAGCTAGGCCCGCTCCTTGGCCTGGACTAGCTCCGCCCGAAGAGCCTCCACGGTGGCAACACCATCTGCATTTCATATAAAGTGCTTTCCCGCGTCAAGCACACTGGTGTAAAGAACGCTCGAAATACATACCTTGCGAGTCGTCAAGACGCCTGTTGATCAATGCAAGGTCATCCTCCGCATATTCTAGCTTTTGCTGTAGTTCGGCCACTTCCGTATTCCGGGCAGCCACAGGAGGGGAAGCAACCTGTATTTCAAATTAAACCAAGGTCAATATCTGAGCATATCTCTTTGATCCTCCGATCGCTTCCTTTGGAAGACAATCCGAGTCTCAGGGGCTACTGCATATACAACAGGTGCATTCTGTCAATAAAATTCAATTGAATAAACTAAATCACAAACCTCAAAACCTCTTAGAAGGCTCGTGAAGGCCTCGTTCAATCCACTCCTCGCGGATAGAACCCTTTTGACCACCGTAGCCATCAAGGTACGGTGCTCTTCTGAAATGGATGCTCGTCGTAGCAAGCTCGTCAGCATGTCCGACGCTCCTGGGTCTTCGGAAACCGTCACTAGAGTACGACATTCCTGTGAAGGAACCCGCTTACTTGCCTCCAGAATCGTCTCCGGCTGTAAACCGGACGGTTCGGGGACGCCATTCTTGATCCTGGAACCCCGAGTGATAGAGGCACCACGCCTTTGGGTAACACCTTCTTCGCTTCCTGTACTACTTGGTGTTCAGGAGGAGCCAGTTGGGACGATACCTCGGTATCATCTCCCCTATTGGGCGATGTGGCCGGAGAAGGCGTGTCACTCTCCATCATCTCCGAAAGAAGATCTCCTGAGGAGGAGGACGATTGAGAAGCACCAGGCATTAACCTGCGTGGACGAACGGGTTCTCCGGCCACATTTGGATGGTTACTTCACTAATAGGAAACGAATGAGGTGCGTTTATAGTACCCCAGCCTCGCTTACGGTCTGCCTCGAGGTTCGTCCTCGTCATCAAACTCTACGGCAGCCTCGCTCGCCCGGCCCAAGCCGCTCGAAGATGGCGTTTTTCCTCTCTCGGAAGGATTCCCCTCCTGATCTTCGGAGGGCACCCTCTTCTTGCCCTGGAGGGCTCCCTCTGCACTCTTGCCCTTGGGCAAAAGGATTTCGGTTTCCCTGAACGCAGCCACCTGGTACGGTGTCGGGATCAACATTCTCGTCAGCAGGTCGGTCGCAGGGCCTTCGGGAAGAGGCGCCGGACACCAGATTAGCACCGCTTTCTTTACCCAGTCCTGTACATGGACGGATTGTTTAGTATCTTGTTAAGAGATGCCTGAATGGAAGGTGCTCGGATATCGAATACTTACCGAAGTGTCTGGATGATTGCAGTCAAGGCCAACGTCTTCGATGGTGTCCGACCATTGCTCTCGTTCCCCGAAATATAATTTCCACATTCCTTCATGAGTAGTGCCGAAGAAGTGCTGTAGAGTTCGCCGCCCTTCTGGGTTAAACTCCCACATACGAAGAGGCCGCCACTGACATGGCAGGATCCGGCGGACTAGCATTATTTGAACGACGTTCACAAAATCGACGCCCTTCTCAGTAAGGCTCCGGATGCGACCTTGCAGAGTCTGCACTTCATTGACGGATCCCCAGTCTAATCCCTTATTGACCCATGAGGCAAGATGAATTGGAGGGCCGGGTCGGAACGCAGGTGTAGCTGCCCACTTGGGGCCCCGCGGCTCGTTCATATAAAACCACCGCTGCTGTCATATGTCAGAAGATTTGGCGAAAGATCCTTCGGGGCAAACTGCGTCGGCTAGCTTGCCTATTATGACGCTGCCGTACTCTGCCTGCTCCTCCTCTGCCACCTGCAGCCTCACATCAAAGGTCTTGAGCCACAAACCAAAGTGTGGAGGAGTCCGGAGTAAGGCCTCACACGTGATGATAAATGTCAAGATGAGAGAACAGAGTCCGGGGCCAAATCATGAAAATCTAGCCCATAGTAAAACACGAGCCCCCGGACGAAGGGGTTAAGCGTGAACCCTAGCCTGTGAAGGAAGTGGGATACAAATACTACCCTCTCGCCAGATCTGGGGGTCGGTATGACTTGCCCTTGCGCCGGAAGCGGATGAAAGATTTCCGGGTTCAGATACCTCGCTACGCGGAGCTTCGCAATATCCTCCTCTGTGAAAAAAGAAGCCACCCACCGGCCCTGACGGTTGGATCCGGACATGACTAGGGCTGGTGGCGATTGGAACCCAAGGGTTGGAACTTGGGGTGGCTGGGATTGAGGAAGGACCAAGCGCAAGGGGAGAAGACGAGACTGGGTCTCTATATAAAGGCCCCGAATACTGGGCGTGTCCCCCCGGGTCTCTAAAACTTACCTATCACCAAGGAGTTGTACCCAGGGGACGGTTGGGTTACCCATGCCTGCATTAATGAAAATACCGTAAATAAAGGGACACGATCCCTGCCTTGACGGGACATGCTAGTAAAACCACGCCCTGAGACGTGGGGTGTCTCGCTAGCCGATGGTTGAAAATAGTAACCGGGCGGGCATGATACGATGTCGTGAACAGTTATCAACAAGTTGGGCTCGAGGGATATTATATTCTCTGCAATTATATATACAGGTCCGGATATACTTACCTCGTCCGAAGACTATTTTGGAGTTCGTAAGGAGGGAACCCGCCTTGCAATGTCAAAGACAAATCTGCGCGCCGGACTCCTCGTCATTGAAGCCAGGTTCAGGGGCTACTGAGGGAGTCCTGGACTAAGGGGTCCTCGGGCGTCCGGCTTGTTATCCATGGGTCGGACTGATGGGCTGTGAAGAAATAAAGGCCGAAGACTGCACCGTGTCCGGATTGGACTCTACTTGGCGTGGAAGGCAAGCCTGGCAACAGAAGGTTCCTTCTTATGTAACCGACTCCATGTAAACCCTAGATCCCCTCGACGTCTATATAAACCGAAGGGGATAGTCCGGAAAGGGGATGACATATACTCATTACCATATTCATAGGCTAGACTTCTAGGGTTTAGCCATTACGATCCCGTGGTAGATCAACTCTTGTAATACTCATATTCATCAAGATCAATCAAGCAGGAAGTAGGGTATTACCTCCATAGAGAGGGCCCGAACCTGGGTAAACATCGTGTCCCCCCGTCTCTTGTTACCATCGATCCTAGACGCATGGTTCGGGACCCCCTACCCGAGATCCACCGGTTTTGACACCGACAATCGTCATCATCAACCTTCCTCCATTACCAATTTCATGATGCTCACTGCCGTGCGTGAGTAATTTCATCGTAGGCTTGCTGGACGGTGATGGGTTGGATGAGATTTATCATGTAATCGAGTTAGTTTTGTTAGGGTTTGATCCCTAGTATCCACTATGTTCTGAGATTGATGTTGCTATGACTTTGCTATGCTTAATGCTTGTCACTAGGGCCCGAGTGCCATGATTTCATATCTGAACCTATTATTTTTTCATGAATATATGCGAGTTCTTGATCCTATCTTGCAAGTCTATATTCACCTATTATGTGTTATGATCCGTTAACCTTGAAGTGACAATAATCGGGACCATTACCGGTGATGACGTAGTTTGAGGAGTTCATGTATTCACTATGTGTTCATGCTTTGGTTCGGTACTCTATTAAAAGGAGGCCTTAATATCCCTTAGTTTCTAGTAGGACAAAAGATGTCATGCAAGTTCTTTTCCATAAGCACATATGACTATATTCGGAATACATGCCTATATTACATTGATGAACTGGAGCTAGTTCTGTGTCACCCTATGTTATAACTGTTACATGATCAATCGCATCCGACATAATTCTCCATCACCAATCCAATGCCTACAGGCTTTTCATATATTGTTCTTCACTTATTTACTTTTCCGTTGCTACTATTACAATCACTACAAGTCTACAACCCAAAAATATTACTTTGCTACCATTACCACTATTATCATATTACTTTGCTACTAAACACTTTGCTGTAGATATTACGTTTCCGGGTGTGGTTGAATTGACAACTCAACTGCTAATACTTGAGAATATTCCTTGGCTCCCCTTGTGTCGTATCAATAAATTTGGGTTGAATACTCTACCCTCAAAAACTGTTGCGATCCCCTATACTTGTGGGTTATCAAGACTATTTTCTGGCGCCGTTGCCGGGGAGCATAGCTCTATTCTTTGAGTCACTTGGGATTTATATATGCTTATCATTATGAAGAACTTGAAAGATCAAAGAACCTAGATTTTCCCTCAATTACGAGGGGAGGTAAGGAACTGCCATCTAGCTCTGCACTTGATTCACCTTCTGTTTTGAGTAAACTTGCGACACCTACACATGCTATTGATTCCGATAGGTCGCATGTTATTGATGATGCCACTTCTGCTTTGCATGATAGTTATGGTGAAACTACTTCTATGCTTGATACTACTGTGCCACTAGGTGAATTTCTTGATGAACAACTTGCTAGGGCTAGAGAGAATGAAATTACTGAAACTGATAATATTGATGAAAGTTATGATGAAGATTCTCCCCTAGATATGAATTCCCCGTTGTTCCTGAGGGTTATTGAGGGAGTCCTGGATTAGGGGGTCTCCGAACAGCCGGACTATCTCCATTGGCTGGACTGTTAGACTATGAAGATACAAGATTGAAGACTTCGTCTCGTGTCCGGATGGGACTCTACTTGGTGTGGAAGGCAAGCTAGGCAATACGGATATGGATATCTCCTCCTTTGTAACCGACCTTGTGTAACCCTAACCCTCTCCGGTATCTATATAAACCGAAGGTTTTAGTCCGTAGGACAACTACCACAACATACAATCATACCATATGCTAGCTTCTAGGGTTTAGCCTCTCTGATTTCATGGTAGATCTACTCTTGTACTACCCATATCATCAATATCAATGAAGCAGGACGTAGGGTTTTACCTCCATCAAGAGGGCCCGAACCTGGGTAAAACATCATGTCCCCTGCCTCCTGTTACCATCCGGCCTAGACGCACAGTTCGGGACCCACTACCCGAGATCCGCCAGTTTTGACACCGACATTGGTGCTTCCATTGAGAGTTCCTCTGTGTCGTCGCCGTTAGGCTTGATGGCTCCTACTATCATCGATAGCGATGTGGTCCAGGGTGAGACTTTTCTCCCCGGACAGATCTTTGTATTCGGCGGCTTTGCACTGCGGGCTAATTCGCTTGGCCATCTAGAGCAGATTGAAAGCTGCGCCCCTGGCCATCAGGTCAGATTTGGAAGTTTGAACTACACGGCCGACATCTGCGGAGACTTGATCTTCGACGGATTCGAGCCATAGCCGGACGCACCGCACTGTCATGATGGGTATGACCTAGCTCTGCCGCCGAACAGTACCCCGGAGGCCGCGCCCGCATCAGCACCGACCCTTAACTCAGAGCCAACTGTGCCAATCGAGGACGGGTGGTTATACACCGCCTCAGGGGCTGCAGTCTTAACGGCGATCGAGTCGAACACCAGCCTAATCCTCTGCGCAGCCCGTGACTCCAAGGTGCCGGACTCTTTTTCTGACTCCGAACCGCCTGCGCCCCTGCCAATCGAATCCGATTGGGCGCTGATAATGGAATTCACCGCCGCGGATATCTTTCAGCACTCGCCCTTCGGTGACATTCTGAATTCACTATGGTCTCTCTCTTTGTCAGGAGAGCCCTGGCCGGATTATGGCCAACATGATTGGGATGCGGATGACGAAGAAATTCGACGCCCACCCACCACCCACTTCGTAGCCACTGTTGATGATTTAACTGACATGCTCGACTTCTACTCCGAAGACATAGACAATATGGACGACGATGTAGGAGACGAACATGAACCAGCACCTATAGGGTACTGGAAAGCCACCTCATCATATGACATATACATGGTGGATACACCCAAAGAAGGCAATGGCGACGAGATAGCGGAGGATGACCCCTCCAAGAAGCAACCCAAGCGCCGACGTCAGCGGCGCCGCTCTAAGTCCCGCCAAAGCAAAAGTGGTGATACCGGCACATGAGATAATAACACTCCGGATAGTGCCGAAGACAACAACAATCCCCTCTAGCAAGATTTAGAGCAGGAGGATGAAGGAGCCAGCTCTCCTGAGAGAGCGGCAGACGGAGAGGAGGAGGATGACAATTACATGCCCCCTCCGAAGACGAGGCAAGCCTCGGCGACGGTGAATTTGCCATACCAGAGGATCCCGTCGAACAAGAACGCTTCAAGAGCCGGCTTACGGCCATGGCAAATAGCCTAAAGAAAAAGCAGCAACAACTTCAAGCTGATCAAGACCTGCTAGCTAACAGATGGACTGAAGTCCTCGCGGCCGAGGAATATAAACTCGAGCGCCCCTCCAAGAATTACCCAAAGTGCAGGTTACTACCCCGACTAGAGGAAGAAGCGTATGATATGGCTGATCGGCCACCCCGTGGCCGCAATAGAGAGGCATTCCAGCCAAAAGCTCAGCCTCCACCCCGACGCCATTCAAATAAAAAGGCATGGGGAGATACGCCAAACCTGCGAGACATATTGGAGGACAAAGCAAGGCATGCAAGATCGATCTACGGATCACGACGGCGCACCACTCTGCGAGACGATAACCATCACGCCGGATACAGTAAAAGCAAATCCTGCCAGGCAGAACACAGCGGGCAAGACCCATTCGAGCTATGTCGCGATATAGCCCAATACAGAGGCGCCGCACACCCCTTATGCTTCACAAACGAAGTAATGGAACATCAATTCCCAGAAGGTTTCAAACTTGTAAATATTGAATCATACGACGGCACAATAGATCCCGCAGTATGGATTGAGGATTTCCTCCTCCACATCCACATGGCCCGCGGTGATGACTTACACGCCATCAAATACCTCCCACTAAAGCTCAAAGGACCAGCGCGGCATTGGCTTAATAGCTTGCTAGCGGACTCCATTAGCTGTTGGGAAGATCTGGAAGCCGCATTCCTCGACAACTTTCAGGGCACTTATGTGCAACCACCAGACGCCGATGACTTGAGCCACATAATTCAGCAGCCAGAAGAGTCGGCCAGGCAATTCTGGACTCGGTTCCTTACAAAGAAAAATCAAATCGTCGACTGTCCGGATGCGGAGGCCTTAGCGGCTTTCAAACACAACATCCGAGATGAGTGGCTAGCCCGGCACCTTGGTCAGGAAAAGCCGAAATCTATGACAGCTCTCACGACGCTCATGACCCGCTTTTGTGCGGGAGAAGACAGCTGGCTGGCTCGCAGTAATAACATATCAAAGAACCATGGTACCTCAGATACCAAGGACGGCAATAGCAGGTCATGTTGCAACAAACATAAGAGCCGCATTAACAGTGAAAATACTGAGGATACGACAGTCAATGCCGGATTCAAAGGCTCTAAACACCAGTCAGCGGAAAAAGCCATTCAAACAAAGTACGCCGGGTCCGTCCAGCTTGGACTGTATACTCGATCGCTCGTGTCAAATACATGGCACCCGAGACAAGCCAGCCAATCACACCAACAGGGATTGTTGGGTGTTCAAGCAGGCCGGCAAGTTAATTACCGAAAACAAGGACAAGGGGCCGCATAGCGATGATGATGAGGAGCCCCGACAGCCGCACACTAGAGGACAGAAGAGGTTTCCCGCACAAGTGCGGACGGTGAACATGATATACGCAACCCACATCCCCAAGAGGGAGCGAAAGCGTGCGCTCAGGGACGTATATGCGTTGGAGCCAGTCGCCCCAAAGTTCAACCCTTGGTCCTCCTGCCCGATCACCTTCGATCGCAGGGACCACCCCACTAGTATCCGTCATGGCGGATTCGCCGCACTGATCCTAGACCCAATCATTGACGGATTTCACCTCACTCGAGTCCTTATGGATGGCGGCAGCAGCCTAAACCTGCTTTATCAGGACACAGTGCGCAAAATGGGTATAGACCCCTCAAGGATCAAACCCACAAAAACGACCTTTAAGGGCGTCATTCCAGGTGTAGAGGGCCATTGCACAGGCTCAATTACACTGGAAGTGGTCTTCGGATCCCCAGATAACTTCCGAAGCGAAGAGTTAATCTTTGATATATTCCCGTTCCGCAGTGGTTATCACGCGCTGCTCGAGCGAACTGCATTTGCTAGATTCAATGTGGTACCGCATTATGCATACGTCAAGCTCAAGATGCCAGGACCTCGCGGAGTCATTACAGTCAATGGAAACACAAAGCGCTCTCTCCGAACAGAGGAGCACACCGCAGCCCTCGCAGCAGAAACGCAAAGCAGCCTCTCGAGGCAATCAACCAGTTCGGCGCTTCACAGCCCGGACACCTTCAAGCGCGCTCGGGGCAATCGACAAATAGACCGCCTGGCGCGATCTGAGCTCGCGTAGCAATACGGAAGCCACCCCAGATGAAGGTGTGTGCGATATACAGCATATAGTTCACTAGGGTGAACTGTGTGTGATTAGGCAACACAATGGAACCGGTTCAACTGAACAAGATGTGTGTGATACGCGGCAAACAGGTTCGTAATCAGAAATGTGTGTGAAGACCAATAATAAGAAAGACGATTGCTGCTAATAAGCCGTGTGATTTGCTCTGTCTATAGAAGAATAACATGTATATATATGTATATATATAACTGAAATAAACATCCAATTAAATAGGTGACTATACAGATCATTCGCACACACCTCAATAAACAATTGCATGCATTCTAAAGTAGGAGAAACGATCGTCTAGTCATCTACTTCTTGTGACGCTCCCGCCACTACTCTGTGGCTCGATCCCTCGTCTGGGGCAGGAAGAAGACACTTCCTCATGTCAACGATCCGCCTGTACATCTTGTAGCTTGTGTACGCGTCCTTGACCGCGTACTTGACATGTCGTTCATCCAGTCTCTCATGCCACACACTGGCCCGCGGTGATGACTTACACGCCATAAAATACCTCCCACTAAAGCTCAAAGGACCAGCGCGGCATTGGCTTAACAGCTTGCTAGCGGACTCCATTAGCTGTTGGGAAGATCTGGAAGCCGCATTCCTCGACAACTTTTAGGGCACTTATGTGCGACCACCAGACGCCGATGACTTGAGCCACATAATTCAGCAGCCAGAAGAGTCGGCCAGGCAATTCTGGACTCGGTTCCTTACAAAGAAAAATCAAATCGTCGACTGTCCGGATGCGGAGGCCTTAGCGGCTTTCAAACACAACATCCAAGACGAGTGGCTAGCCCGGCACCTTTGTCAGGAAAAGCCGAAATCTATGACAGCTCTCACGACGCTCATGACCCGCTTTTGTGCGGGAGAAGACAGCTGGCTGGCTCGCAGTAATAACATATCAAAGAACCATGGTACCTCAGATACCAAGGACGGCAATAGCAGGTCATGTTGCAACTAACATAAGCGCCGCATTAACAGTGAAAATACTGAGGATACGACAGTCAATGCCGGATTCAAAGGCTCTAAACACCAGTCAGCGGAAAAAGCCATTCAAACAAAGTACGCCGGGTCCGTCCAGCTTGGACTGTATACTCGATCGCTCGTGTCAAATACATGGCACCCCAGACAAGCCAGCCAATCACACCAACAGGGATTGTTGGGTGTTCAAGCAGGCCGGCAAGTTAATTACCGAAAACAAGGACAAGGGGCCGCATAGCGATGATGAGGAGGAGCCCCGACAGCCGCACACTAGAGGACAGAAGAGGTTTCCCCCACAAGTGCGGACGGTGAACATGATATACGCAACTCACATCCCCAAGAGGGAGCGAAAGCGTGCGCTCAGGGACGTATATGCGTTGGAGCCAGTCGCCCCAAAGTTCAACCCTTGGTCCTCCTGCCCGATCACCTTCAATCGCAGGGACCACCCCACTAGTATACGTCATGGCGGATTCGCCGCACTGATCCTAGACCCAATCATTGACGGATTTCACCTCACTCGAGTCCTTATGGATGGCGGCAGCAGCCTAAACCTGCTTTATCAGGACACAGTGCGCAAAATGGGTATAGACCCCTCAAGGATCAAACCCACAAAAACGACCTTTAAGGGCGTCATTCCAGGTGTAGAGGGCCATTGCACAGGCTCAATTACACTGGAAGTGGTCTTCGGATCCCCAGATAACTTCCGAAGCGAAGAGTTAATCTTTGATATATTCCCGTTCCGTAGTGGTTATCACGCGCTGCTCGAGCGAACTGCATTTGCTAGATTCAATGTGGTACCGCATTATGCATACCTCAAGCTCAAGATGCCAGGACCTCGCGGAGTCATTACAGTCAATGGAAACACAAAGCGCTCTCTCCGAACAGAGGAGCACACCGCAGCCCTCGCAGCAGAAACGCAAAGCAGCCTCTCGAGGCAATCAACCAGTTCGGCGCTTCACAGCCCGGACACCTTCAAGCGCGCTCGGGGCAATCGACAAATAGACCGCCTGGCGCGATCTGAGCTCGCGTAGCAATACGGCAGCCACCCCAGATGAAGGTGTGTGCGATATACAGCATATAGTTCACTAGGGTGAACTGTGTGTGATTAGGCAACACAATGGAACCGGTTCAACTGAACAAGATGTGTGTGATACGCGGCAAACAGGTTCGTAATCAGAAATGTGTGTGAAGACCAATAATAAGAAAGACGATTGCTGCTAATAAGCCGTGTGATTTGCTCTGTCTATAGAAGAATAACATGTATATATATGTATATATATAACTGAAATAAACATCCAATTAAATAGGTGACTATACAGATCATTCGCACACACCTCAATAAACAATTGCATGCATTCTAAAGTAGGAGAAACGATCGTCTAGTCATCTACTTCTTGTGACGCTCCCGCCACTACTCTGTGGCTCGATCCCTCGTGTGGGGCAGGAAGAAGACACTTCCTCATGTCAACGATCCGCCTGTACATCTTGTAGCTTGTGTACGCGTCCTTGACCGCGTACTTGACATGTCGTTCATCCAGTCTCTCATGCCACACACTGGCCCGCGGTGATGACTTACACGCCATCAAATACCACCCACTAAAGCTCAAAGGACCAGCGCGGCATTGGCTTAACAGCTTGCTAGCGGACTCCATTAGCTGTTGGGAAGATCTGGAAGCCGCATTCCTCGACAACTTTTAGGGCACTTATGTGCGACCACCAGACGCCGATGACTTGAGCCACATAATTCAGCAGCCAGAAGAGTCGGCCAGGCAATTCTGGACTCGGTTCCTTACAAAGAAAAATCAAATCGTCGACTGTCCGGATGCGGAGGCCTTAGCGGCTTTCAAACACAACATCCGAGACGAGTGGCTAGCCCGGCACCTTGGTCAGGAAAAGCCGAAATCTATGACAGCTCTCACGACGCTCATGACCCGCTTTTGTGCGGGAGAAGACAGCTGGCTGGCTCGCAGTAATAACATATCAAAGAACCATGGTACCTCAGATACCAAGGACGGCAATAGCAGGTCATGTTGCAACTAACATAAGCGCCGCATTAACAGTGAAAATACTGAGGATACGACAGTCAATGCCGGATTCAAAGGCTCTAAACACCAGTCAGCGGAAAAAGCCATTCAAACAAAGTACGCCGGGTCCGTCCAGCTTGGACTGTATACTCGATCGCTCGTGTCAAATACATGGCACCCCAAACAAGCCAGCCAATCACACCAACAGGGATTGTTGGGTGTTCAAGCAGGCCGGCAAGTTAATTACCGAAAACAAGGACAAGGGGCCGCATAGCGATGATGAGGAGGAGCCCCGACAGCCGCACACTAGAGGACAGAAGAGGTTTCCCCCACAAGTGCGGACGGTGAACATGATATACGCAACCCACATCCCCAAGAGGGAGCGAAAGCGTGCGCTCAGGGACGTATATGCGTTGGAGCCAGTCGCCCCAAAGTTCAACCCTTGGTCCTCCTGCCCGATCACCTTCGATCGCAGGGACCACCCCACTAGTATCCGTCATGGCGGATTCGCCGCACTGATCCTAGACCCAATCATTGACGGATTTCACCTCACTCGAGTCCTTATGGATGGCGGCAGCAGCCTAAACCTGCTTTATCAGGACACAGTGCGCAAAATGGGTATAGACCCCTCAAGGATCAAACCCACAAAAACGACCTTTAAGGGCGTCATTCCAGGTGTAGAGGGCCATTGCACAGGCTCAATTACACTGGAAGTGGTCTTCGGATCCCCAGATAACTTCCGAAGCGAAGAGTTAATCTTTGATATATTCCCGTTCCATAGTGGTTATCACGCGCTGCTCGAGCGAACTGCATTTGCTAGATTCAATGTGGTACCGCATTATGCATACCTCAAGCTCAAGATGCCAGGACCTCGCGGAGTCATTACAGTCAATGGAAACACAAAGCGCTCTCTCCGAACAGAGGAGCACACCGCAGCCCTCGCAGCAGAAACGCAAAGCAGCCTCTCGAGGCAATCAACCAGTTCGGCGCTTCACAGCCCGGACACCTTCAAGCGCGCTCGGGGCAATCGACAAATAGACCGCCTGGCGCGATCTGAGCTCGCGTAGCAATACGGCAGCCAACCCAGATGAAGGTGTGTGCGATATACAGCATATAGTTCACTAGGGTGAACTGTGTGTGATTAGGCAACACAATGGAACCGGTTCAACTGAACAAGATGTGTGTGATACGCGGCAAACAGGTTCGTAATCAGAAATGTGTGTGAAGACCAATAATAAGAAAGACGATTGCTGCTAATAAGCCGTGTGATTTGCTCTGTCTATAGAAGAATAACATGTATATATATGTATATATATAACTGAAATAAACATCCAATTAAATAGGTGACTATACAGATCATTCGCACACACCTCAATAAACAATTGCATGCATTCTAAAGTAGGAGAAACGATCGTCTAGTCATCTACTTCTTGTGACGCTCCCGCCACTACTCTGTGGCTCGATCCCTCGTCTGGGGCAGGAAGAAGACACTTCCTCATGTCAACGATCCGCCTGTACATCTTGTAGCTTGTGTACGCGTCCTTGACCGCGTACTTGACATGTCGTTCATCCAGTCTCTCATGCCACACACTGGCCCGCGGTGATGACTTACACGCCATCAAATACCTCCCACTAAAGCTCAAAGGACCAGCGCGGCATTGGCTTAACAGCTTGCTAGCGGACTCCATTAGCTGTTGGGAAGATCTGGAAGCCGCATTCCTCGACAACTTTTAGGGCACTTATGTGCGACCACCAGACGCCGATGACTTGAGCCACATAATTCAGCAGCCAGAAGAGTCGGCCAGGCAATTCTGGACTCGGTTCCTTACAAAGAAAAATCAAATCGTCGACTGTCCGGATGCGGAGGCCTTAGCGGCTTTCAAACACAACATCCGAGACGAGTGGCTAGCCCGGCACCTTGGTCAGGAAAAGCCGAAATCTATGACAGCTCTCACGACGCTCATGACCCGCTTTTGTGCGGGAGAAGACAGCTGGCTGGCTCGCAGTAATAACATATCAAAGAACCATGGTACCTCAGATACCAAGGACGGCAATAGTAGGTCATGTTGCAACAAACATAAGCACCGCATTAACAGTGAAAATACTGAGGATACGACAGTCAATGCCGGATTCAAAGGCTCTAAACACCAGTCAGCGGAAAAAGCCATTCAAACAAAGTACGCCGGGTCCGTCCAGCTTGGACTGTATACTCGATCGCTCTAGTCAAATACATGGCACCCTAGACAAGCCAGCCAATCACACCAACAGGGATTGTTGGGTGTTCGAGCAGGCCGGCAAGTTAATTACCGAAAACAAGGACAAGGGGCCGCATAGCAATGATGAGGAGGAGCCCGGACAGCCGCACACTAGAGGACAGAAGAGGTTTCCCCCACAAGTGCGGACGGTGAACATGATATACGCAACCCACATCCCCAAGAGGGAGCTAAAGCGTGCGCTCAGGGACGTATATGCGTTGTAGCCAGTCGCCCCAAAGTTCAACCCTTGGTCCTCCTGCCCGATCACCTTCGATCGCAGGGACCACCCCACTAGTATCCGTCATGGCGGATTCGCCGCACTGATCCTGGACCCAATCATTGACGGATTTCACCTCACTCGAGTCCTTATGGATGGCGGCAGCAGCCTGAACCTGCTTTATCAGGACACAGTGCGCAAAATGGGTATAGACCCCTCAAGGATCAAACCCACAAAAACGACCTTTAAGGGCGTCATTCCAGGTGTAGAGGGCCATTGCACAGGCTCAATTACACTGGAAGTGGTCTTCGGATCCCCAGATAACTTCCGAAGCGAAGAGTTAATCTTTGATATATTCCCGTTCCGCAGTGGTTATCACGCGCTGCTCGAGCGAACTGCATTTGCTAGATTCAATGTGGTACCGCATTATGCATACCTCAAGCTCAAGATGCCAGGACCTCGCGGAGTCATTACAGTCAATGGAAACACAAAGCGCTCTCTCCGAATAGAGGAGCACACCGCAGCCCTCGCAGCAGAAACGCAAAGCAGCCTCTCGAGGCAATCAACCAGTTCCGCGCTTCACAGCCCGGACACCTTCAAGCGCGCTCGGGGCAATCGACAAATAGACCGCCTGGCGCGATCTGAGCTCGCGTAGCAATACGGCAGCCACCCCAGATGAAGGTGTGTGCGATATACAGCATACAGTTCACTAGGGTTAACTGTGTGTGATTAGGCAACACAATGGAACCAGTTCAACTGAACAAGATGTGTGTGATACACGGCAAACAGGTTCGTAATCAGAAATGTGTGTGAAGACCAATAATAAGAAAGACGATTGCTGCTAATAAGCTGTGTGATTTGCTCTGTCTATAGAAGAATAACATGTATATATATGTATATATATAACTGAAATAAACATCCAATTAAATAGGTGACTATACAGATCATTCGCACACACCTCAATAAACAATTGCATGCATTCTAAAGTAGGAGAAACGATCGTCTAGTCATCTACTTCTTGTGACCCTCCCGCCACTACTCTGTGGCTCGATCCCTCGTCTGGGGCAGGAAGAAGACACTTCCTCATGTCAACGATCCGCCTGTACATCTTGTAGCTTGTGTACGCGTCCTTGACCGCGTACTTGACATGTCGTTCATCCAGTCTCTCATGCCACACACTGTGCCGAGCGTTCTTCTCCTTCTTGCTCTCATTCTTCATCTTCATATAATACGGGTCGATGATGGCTGAGGCGAGGTCAACCGGGGAATTCAGTTTGTTTTTGTCGCTGCCCCATACCTTGTAGTGGTGCTGGATGTTGACAAGATTCGGGCATTTCAAGCCCGAAACTTGAGCTCTTTTAGATTGTTGGTGGTGTTCACCATAGTGAAACTGTGACCGCCTGGATTTTGCCTTCTCTCTTTTTCCGGACTTGGTTTTTGCCTTTGCCTTGATTTGGATTTTTGGAATCAATTCAAATGGACTTGTCACTTGAGCATTCCCTTGACTTTCACCCAAGTGACCTATCTACTTACCATTCAACCTTATTTCTCTGATAAATCCCCCAAATAATCAAATGAATATTTTTCATAAAAGAAAAATATTCATTTTCCTCTCTGAAACTCTTTTCAGAAACTAGTGCTCCAAATCAACCCTCATTTTTATCGCTCTAAAAAAATCTGAAATAATTCCTGAATATTATTTGGACCTTGGCACACCTTCTCGAGCAAAAATATTGCATGACTTTTTGTAATATTTTTGCTATAGAAAATAATTTCTCTTCTGGCCCAAAATTTCAATTTGTACAGCAAGTACATTTTTCCTTGATCCTTTGGCCCTGATTTTTCAGGAGCCTAATTGCCCTCATAATAAACCCTTAACCCCAAGAGATAAGCCCTAATGGCCATCTAGAAGATAGCCAAACTTGGCAACCAAGTTCCTGGTCAAAAACTTGCCAAGTTAGTTGCGTCAAATCTGGTCGGCCTGGTGATGTGTCCTCAGCTCCTCTAGACTAAACACTGCGAGGACTTTAGCCCAGACATGGTTTGGCCGCGTTTGGGCGCCGTTTTGACCATGCCAGGGCGGTGACCGCATGAGCACACGCCGTCTGGCACGCGTTCGACGCGCTCTGGATAGTGCCAACGCTTCTGTTCGGCGCGTGCTCGAGCCAGAGCCCGCCGACGACTGCCGCACCACGCCACCAGCCTCGACCCATCATCCATGACCCCTCCCAGGCGCTCGTCGACACCGGAGACGCCGCAGCGAGCACGGGCACGTCACGGCCAAACGCCACAGTGCACTCGTGCCCTTGTCTTCTTCTCCACTGGTCCCTGTGCTCGTCCGCGAGCATGGACAGCCTCCCCCTTGACACTGAAACCTTGCCCCCTCGCACTAGCGCCTTTCGTCGCTGTTCGCCGGCTTCTAGAGCACTCCGGCGGCGCCACGTTACCCCCTCTCGCTTCGGCTATATATAGAGCCCCTCTCCTCGCTTCCAAGCCTCACACCACTCCTCACCACCGCCACGACCACGTAGGAACACCGTAGCCCGCTCGAGCAGGCCTCGGGCTGTCGACCCCGACCAGAGAACTCCGGCGATCCCCGTAGCCCAGCCACCTCGCTCCGGTGCCCCTCGAGCTCGACCAACCTCTCGGGCATGGCATTGGGGTTCCTCTGGTGCCGCCTGGACGCTGATGAGCCCTCGGAGCCACGTCTCCCCGTCGCATTCTCCCTCTCCGGCAAGTCCCGTCCGCCACCGTTGCTTGCGAGCTTGACTGCGAGCAGCTCCGGCCATCCCACGGCAAGCCACGGGTACGAGCAGGTGCTCCGTGAACCCCTCTTCATTTCTATCCCTCTGGTTTAGCCCCAAACCCACTCCTCGCCGCCGTAAGCTCCGGCGAAGCACCGTTGCGCTCTGATCTCTCTCTCTCACTCTCTCTCTCTCCTGATGGGCGGGGCCAGCGTCAGGCTCTCCACTCGCGCCCGAAGCAATACGAGTGAAGGCGTACTCCCTCTTTTTGCATTGTCTTTGACCAGCCACAACTTCTAACCTATAAGTCCAAATGAGTTGATTCTTTTTGCATTGTCTTTATTTCAGAAAAATCTAGCAGCACACCAAAATGTGGATTTTTCCTTGCTGTCTAGAATTTATGGTGCTATTCAGAGTAGTTCTTGATATTTGTTTTTGTGGTTTTTAAATATTTTTAGAAGGAGAGACTTGTCTTGAAGCCAACCAGGAGGAGTGTGATCCTCCTCTGCACTAAGGCAAGCCACACCAGCATTTGGATGGTGTTATCTCAATATCTATGATTTTCTACTTGAATATTAGTTCTTATTTGCATTTAAAATTTGTTAAATAAATTTTGTTGAGTGCTAGTTACTTTATCATGCTTGCAAATGCTTGTTTAAGTCTCTGGTTGACTGCATGGACTGGATTAGTCAAGTAGAATAAAATTTTGCTTTAGTTATATTGCTATGATAAATAATGATGGTTCTTTTATTAAGTGATATATTCATATGAATTATGAGTTAATCAAAATATTGCATGATATTAAAAATGAGGTAGAACCAGTAAAGTTTTTGATCCTGAGTAGTGCAAGATAATTGTGTTGATCTGTATCTATGAGTTGCTAGCTTTGCATGTCGATTAGTTGCATGACCATGGCATAGTATGGGTTTTTATATAAAGTTTTTATTTCAAAATTAAACCTAATTAAGTCCAACTTGAATATGATGTTGATCCCTTCATGGTGCCACTGAATCGGGTTTTACTCAATGCGACCACATTTACCTTATGGGGGGGGGGGTCTTGATTCAGTCCTTTGTTGTGCCTCTCACCGTTGCCTCCCGCGAGGGAAGGTTATGGGCGTGTATACCCTGGCCCGGTAAGCAGACATAACCTTGTGTGCTCATTTTGTTTTTATGGTACCTTGTCCCCATTTGGGACCATTTTTGCCACGACGGTGGCCGTTGGTGCCTTTGGTAGGCACGGGGCCACCCAAGACCTAGCCCTGAGAGGGAGTTGGTCAGAGTGGCCGGGAGAGTGTCACGACAAGGGGAGGGTTTCATCGGAACGCCGTTGCTCCACCCGAATGGGAGTGCGAGGCCATTGGTTCCGTGGTGTGGGTAAAGTGTGCTACCTCCGCATAGTGTATTTAATCTATCGATAGTCGCGTCCACGGTTATGGGCATAGCTCGGAAGTAAGTCACACCATGGATAAACTTTTATCATTAATCTTGCACCCTAAATAATTGTTGTTGGCACTGGTTTCGTGATGATTCATGAACCCATGAGTTGCAACATGACTGATTGGTTTCAGTTGTGATCCAGGTATGTCACTGTTTGGTTACGAGGTAACTCGTCTGGTAAGCAAGTCCGTGGGACTCGGTGCACATGTTGATTTCACCACATTACTAGTATTGCTTGTATGGCATTAACCTGATTAATTGTCATGATATTATTCGTCATCGTGCTTATGTTTGTTGTGAGCTTGCAAGTACATTCAATGTACTGACCTGGCATGTCATGCCACCTTTCAGGCAAGTCGGTTCGCAATGGAGCGCATTTCGTGTCTAGGCCATGTCCACGTCGGTGTCCTTGTGCTATGGAGTTTTGACTTCGTCATTCTTCCGCTGCCGCGTAGTTCGTGTGATCGAGGCCCTCGTCATGTTCATTAAATAATGTACATACTATTCAGCCGCACCGAGTGTGCCGCTTGGCCTCGTATCTCGATGTAATATTAGACTTATGTAATCCGCTAGCATCAATAAAGAGGTTGTTTCTGTACCATGTTGTTGTGTATTGCCAGAAGACTTGATCTCTGGACTGGCAATGCAGGGTAAACCGGTTGCTCTGAGCCGGGGTGCCACAACGCTTGGTATCAGAGCACTGCTGATTGTAGGACACGCTAGACCATTAGTGCGTTAGTGGAACGGTAGATAGCTGAGGTCACTCTACACCATAGTTCTCCTTCCGGGTGTATCGGGAGCATATGGCCGGTGCATTGTATGAGTATTATGCTGAGGTCACTCTACACCACAGTTCTCCTTCCGGCACTTACACTCATTCTACTAAGGGTGGTCTTGCTTCTATGCTATCTCAGGTGGTCCAGTTTGCTGCTATCGAAGCTCTTGTAGACTTGCGCTACAACAAGGTTCGCATGCACACCCACCCAGGTCTCTTCTACTACCCATCTCTACACGAGAATGGGCGTATCCACTTTCCTTTGATTACTCCGGTGTGCGATCGTCCCACTAGCCACCTTTCTCGTTATATCACTGCTAGCTATCTCCTAAACTACGAGTTAGCTCGGGAGCTAACCCACGCACGGATAGCTCTCACCGCTACTAGTACTAGGAACCCTCTTCCTATTGTCGGTTTTTCTCCTCAAGTTTCTGTTCCTTCGGTGACCTCGCAGGGTACCGTTAACCCTCTGGCAGTGACCCCTCGTAGTGCTCCTGCTGTATGGGCATCCCTTGTCACTACTCCTGCAGCTCCTATGCTTAGCTCCCATCTCGCACCTGCCCCTGAGGGAGAGCCCTCGAGGCAGCGCCAACGCGTCTCTCTTAACTCGGAGGTCTCTACTATCAGTTCAGGATCTGGGTCCGGCTCAGGAGAGGAGCCTGCAGCAGCACCGTCCGAGCAGTAGACCGTTAGAGTATCGCTTTCGTCATGAGTATGATGTATGGGTGTAATCGCATATGTCATGATGCTTAGTTTCATGTATGAGGGTAGTAGGACCATTGTGATGTTTACTTTCATGTTGAGTCTATGTATAATTATGTTGGAACATTTTATTCGCTTTGGTTTTCTTTCACAGTTTTCTTCTGGGATTTGTCAATGGCTTTCCTCCCATGTTGGATTTTTCTCATCGCGGTTGCTATGTATTGGGAAAATAAATAATAGGATGATGCGAGGAGGCAGCAGCAGCCAAGCTTGTGAGGATGTCCCTGTCCGTCGCTCAGCAAGACAGACAGGACATTCCCCCGAGCCATACCAGCCACCTCCGTCTCCACTGCCACATCCACCTTCCACTGACTAAATCCTACTAATGTTTGAAGAAAGAAGGAGCAATGATCTGTTGGAAATATTCAAAAGTGTGCAAGTTATGGTTGGGTAGAACGAAACCAGAATGGTCATCACTCCAAGCTGTCAGATTTTCAGCGAACCAAGCCTCCCAGCTTCAGCCAAGTTATTGATCCATTGGACGCCGATGATTGGTTAAGGACTATTGAGAGAAAACTGGAGATTGCTCGCACTGAAGAGGGAGACAAGGTTCCCTTTGCAACACATTATCTCGAAGGAGCTGCCGCTATATGGTGGGATAATGCTAAGGCCATATGGCCCACGGACGAGGAAATTACTTGGACTAAATTCAAGGATCATTTCAGGAAGTATCATATTCCCACCGGGATTATGAAAATCAAGGAGCACGAATTCTTCTCCCTCACTCAAGGCAGCATGACAGTCAGCGAGTGGCTAAATAAATTCTACCAATTGGCCCGCTATTCTCTCTATGATGTGACCACAGAAGAACGGAAGGTCGACAGATTTCTTGGAGGACTGAATCAGCATCTCCGGTGCATGTTCAGCATGTTTGATTTTCCGGACTTCCTAACTCTGGTGAACAAGGCCCTCATCACAAAAAGGGAACACAAGCTCCTACACGACAACAAGCCAGCTATTAATGACCACAAGCGCAAATTCGAGCCGAAAAAGGATATGCAACCAGTGCAGGAGGCTCGTACTTGGCAGCAGACTCAGGTTGAGTACAAACCCAACTGGCAGCAAAATGTCAACAGAACCACCACCCAAGTCAAGAATATCATGACCAACCCAGTGCGCGAAGATTGTCAGCGCAACAATTCATGTTTCACCTATGGGCAAATAGGACATTATGCCAGACAGTTCCCCAAGAACAACAAAAACACAGCTCCATTCCATCCGCAAGTCAACTACATGGAGCCGTATTCCGCCCCAAGTACCATCCATGGGAAAATCCATCATATCTCTGCAGACGAAGCCCAAGAGGACCCGGAAGTCGTCATTGGTATGTTCCTTGTTAATAACATACCCGCCATAATTTTATTTGACTCTGGGGCTTCCCACTATTTTATTTCACGGAGTTTTGCTGCCCAAAACAAATTTCCTTGCTTGATTTTGGGAAAACACATGCTGGTACAATCCCCGGGATCCCTGCTCGGAAGCAATCTGGTCTACCGCAATTTGGAAATTGACATCAAGGGCGTCAAGTTTCCAACATCTCTGATAATCGTCGATTCTAGGAAATTTGATATTATTCTAGGCATGAATTGGTTGACCCAATACCAAGTATGCATCAACTGTGCGACCAGAGAAGTTACCATGAAAAATACGGAAGGTCGCACCACAAGTTTTTATGCCCGCAAAAGCATACCCAAGAAGGATATGATTTTCACCGCCGTGGCAGAAGAGGTGGAACTAATTCCAGTGGTCAGTGAGTATCCAAATGTATTTCCTGAAGAATTACCAGGCATGCCGCCAGACAGAGAACTGGAATTTGCAATTGACTTGGTGCCTGGAACCGCACCGATACACAAGAAATACTATCGGATGCCTTCCACAGAATTGGTGGAATTAAAGAAACAGCTAGATGAGATGTTGCAGAAAGGATACATCCGCCCAAGCTCTTCACCATGGGGATCACCAGCGGTATTCGTGGACAAAAAGGATGGCAGCCTACGAATGTGCGTAGACTACCGATAGCTAAATGACGTCACCATCAAAAACAAGTATCCACTGCCAAGGATTGCCGATTTGTTTGATCAACTCAGTGGGGCCAAAGTATTCTCCAAAATTGATTTGAGGACCGGATATCATCAGCTCAAAATAAAGAAGGAGGATATTCCCAAGACTGTGTTCACCACTCAATACGGTCTTTATGAATACACCGTTATGTCCTTCGGCCTCACCAACGCCCCAGCCTTCTTCATGCATATGATGAACAAGGTGTTGATGGATTTCTTGGACAAATGTGGTGGTGTTCATTGCTGACATCCTCATTTACTCAAAAAGCAAAGACGAACATAAGGACCACCTCCGAGCAGTTTTGCAAAGGCTTCACGACCATCAACTGTATGCCAAGTTCAGCAAATGTGAGTTTTGGCTCTAGCAAGTTGGATTTCTCGGGCATGTCCTCTTGACAGAAGGAATATCCGTGGATCCAAGCAAGGTGAAAGATGTACTTGATTGATCCGCACCCACGACAGTCTCAGAAATCCGAAGTTTCCTTGGACTAGCCGCATATTATCACTGCTTTATTAAAGGATTCTCCAAGATTTCCAAGCCAATGACCGAGCTCCTAAAGAAGGATAAGAAGTTTGAATGGACTGAGGACCGCAAACAGAGTTTCAATGAGCTAAAAATCAGGTTGACATTAGCACCAGTATTAACTCTTCCAGACATCTACCACAGTTTTGATGTCTACTGTGACACCTCCAGCAAAGGTCTTGGATGTGTACTCATGCAAGATGGCAAGGTTGTGGCTTATGCATCCAGACAACTACGACCACATGAAGGAAATTACCCCACTCATGATTTGGAATTGGCCACAATGGTGCACGCTTTGAAGATTTGGAGACACTATCTGATTGGGAAGAAGTGCCAGATATTTACCGACCACAAGAGTCTCAATTATATATTCACTCAGACCAATTTGAACCTTCGCCAGCGAAGATGGCTCGAGTTGGTTAAGGACTACGACCTCAGTATAAATTATCGCCTGGGCAAAGCTAAGGTGGTGGCTGACGCCCTCAGCCGCAAACCGGCCAACCTAAATGCTCTAATGGATTCCTTGCCTCCTGAGCTTTATGAAGAAATCACTCAGCTCAACTTGGCGATTACCGATGCCCGTCTTGCCAACATATTGGAAGTTGCCCCGACTCTCGAAGGAGAAATTCGCAGCGCTCAGGCAGATGATAAATCATTGCAATTATATGCCAAGAAGATGCACGAGGGGCATACACCGGATTTCTCTAAAGATCAACAAGGTACGCTAAGCTTCTGAGGAAGGATTTGCGTACCCAACCACAAAGGTCCGAGGAAGAAGATATTGACAGAAGCACATGAATCGCCATACTCAATTCACCTCAGTGATACCAAAATGTACGAAGACCTTCGTCAGGTATTCTGGTGGGATGGAATGAAGAAAGACATCGCCTACTTTGTGGCTTGTTGCGATATATGTGATACATCTCCGTCGTATCTATAATTTTTGATTGTTCCATGCCAATATTATTCAACTTTCATATACTTTTGGCAACTTTTTATACTATTTTTGGGACTAACATATTGATCCAGTGCCCAGTGCCATTTCCTGTTTGTTGCATGTTTTTCCTATCACAGAATATCCATATCAAACAGAGTCCAAACGGGATAAAAACGGACAGAGATACTTTTTGGAATATTTGGAAAATTCCGGAAGAAAAATCCAAGTGAGTCGGTGCCCGAGGTGGCCACGAGGCAGGGGGCGCGCCCCCTACCCTCGTGAGCCACCCATAAGGCGGTTGACGCTCTTCTTTTGCCGCAAGAAAGCTAATTTTCGGAAAAAATCACGGTGAAGGTTTCAGGCCAATCAGAGTTACGGATCTCCATATATACACGAAACGGTGAAACGGAGCCAGAACAGAACGCAGAAACAGAGAGAGACAGAGAGACAGATCCAATCTCGGAGGGGCTCTCACCCCTCCCATGCCATGGAGACCATGGACCAGAGGGGAAACCCTTCTCCCATCTAGGGAGAAGGTCAAGGAAGAAGAAGGAGGGGGGCTCTCTCCCCCTCGCTTCCGGTGGCACCGGAGTGCCACCGGGGGCCATCATCATCACCGCGATCTACACCAACACCTCCGCCATCTTCACCAACATCTCCATCACCTTCCCCCCTCTATCTACAGCGGTCCACTCTCCCGCAACCGATGTACCCTCTACTTGAACATGGTGCTTTATGCTTCATATTATTATCCAATGATGTGTTGCCATCCTATCATGTATGAGTAGATTTTCGTTGTCCTATCGGTGGTTGATGAATTGCTATGATTGATTTAATTTGCTTGTGGTTATGTTGTTGTCCTTTGGTGCCCATCATATGATTGCGCGCGTGGATCACACCCTAGGGTTAGTTGTATGTTGATAGGACTATGTATTGGAGGGCAAGAGTGACAGAAGCTTCAACCTAGCATAGAAATTGATGCATACGGGATTGAAGGGAGACCAATATATCTTAATGCTATGGTTGGGTTTTACCTTAATGAACATTAGTAGTTGCAGATGCTTGCTAATAGTTCCAACCATAAGTGCATAGAATTCCAAGTCAAGGATGACATGCTAGCAGTGGCCTCTCCCACATAATACTTGCTATCGGTCTAGTAAAGTAGTCAATTGCTTAGGGGCAATTCCGCAACTCCTACCACCAGTTTTCCACACTCGCTATATTTACTTTATTGTTTCTTTATCTAAACAACCCCTACTTTTTATTTACGTACTCTTTATTATCTTGCAAACCTATCCAACAACACCTACAAAGTACTTCTAGCTTCATACTTGTTCTAGGTAAAGCGAGCGTCAAGCGTGCGTAGAGTTGTATCAGTGGTCGATAGAACTTGAGGGAATATTTGTTCTACCTTTAGCTCCTCATTGGGTTCGACACTCTTACTTATCGAAAACTGTTGCGATCCCCTATACTTGTGGGTTATCAAGACCTTTTTCTGGCGCCGTTGCCGGGGAGTCATAGCGTGGGGTGAGTATTCTCGTGTGTGCTTGTTTGCTTTATCACTAAGTAATTTTTATTTGCTATTCTTAGTTGTTTTCTATCTTTAGTTATGGGTAGGAAACGCAAAATATCAAAAAAATTAGTTGTACCTACTGAACCAATGGTTGAAGAACCACTCAAAATCTGTCGTGACCCGACCCGAATGGATCAAGCGCTCTGTGCTCAGGTGTCATCCCTGGATCAGTAATGCTGACACCACACAGTACATCGAAGGATTTATAGCAGAGTGGCAATCACACACTTATTACATCGTTGTCTCAAAGAGAACTTATTATAATAAATATGGCTTAAGGCCATCTAGTGTCGATAACAGCGGAAGACTTGGAAGATAAATGGGTCCATCAACTCCAACGGCTTCACTGAGTATAGGGCCATAACCTAAAAGCACCTTACTCGTCGTCTGAAAAGTCTGCAACATGAGAAGTTGCAGCCCGAAAACGGGTCAGCACATGGAATATGCTAGCAATGTAACACATAGAGAGTAATGGAATGAAACTATTATACTATATGCATATATGGCTGGTGGAAAGCTCTATGGTTACAGTTTTGCGTAAAGCCAGTTTTTCCCTACTACAAAGGAATAAATTTATTTAACTATCATGGTGGTTGTGAAACATTGAGAATGGTTGACAGCATTCTCAATCCCAATTAAAAAAATAATTAAAACCCAACAACATTAATTAGAAGTAACGTGTTGAGATTCACATGATATTCAAGTACTAGATACTCAAGTTGTCCATAACCGTGGACACGGCTAATCATGATTAGTTTGTACACTCTGCAGAGGTTTGCGCACTTTTCCCCACATGACTCGATTGCCTCCGTTTGTTTTCTCGCACTACATGGTGTTTGAGAAACGGATGACCGAGACATAGTCTTTTAGAAGCGCTAGCACCTCACTTGTGGGGTAGACCGTACCACCTATAACCCCTACATCTGCTAGTCCACCCCGTAAGAGTTCACACAACTTAGTCAACTATGCCAGAGCCCATAGTAGCATGTGGCAGCACACGGAAGTTTCTAGCATGAATGATCTTATGATCCCTTTGAGCCTGGGTGGCGGTCCAAAATAAAACAGGCAAGTCCTGATAGACATCAGGTGCCTCAATCCACCCAGATGTGTGTTTAAGTAGCCACCTTAGATAAACCATTAAAATTATCAACTCACATCTGTCATGGATATCACTCACCCAATCCACGTCTACTAGCATAGCATGGCATAATAAGAAAACATAGAAGTAACTCCCAAAGGTTTCATAATAATACAGGTGATAGGTACTACCTCATCTACTTCCCATCCCACAGTTTAATTAGATCCTAATCATGCAATGTGATAGGATTGATCTAATGCAATAAAACATGGGTTGTAGAAAAAGGTATGATCAAAGTGTTACTTGACTTGCTGATGATCCGCGAGACCTAGGGTTTCGAAGTAACAAGCGGCGCAATCCGGGTGATCTATCGCAGACAAACAACAAGCATACAATAAGTACTCATCTAATGCACAGGTAAAACGCGAACAAGAGAACGAACCAGATAGTTCGACTTAAGAACTCCGGTTGCAAAGAAAGAAAGAACCGAACAGACGACGGAAAAACAAACGGCGGAAGAAAACAACTCGGTTCTAGCAAGTTGAAACTAGGTCAATTTTTTTACCGGGACAAAAACTTGTTCAAGTTGATTAGACGGAACGGCGGTTTCGGAACGAAACTCTAGGCGCTTGAATCACCTGATTCCGATAAACGAGCGAGAAGAAAGACTAGAACGAAGATCGAATCTGAGATCACGATCGCGGAATAAATCCAACAAAAAGAAAAAGAAAAACGGTTAAACGAACGGGCGTCGTTAACCTAGAAGAATCCGGTGATCATGTTCATTAGGACGAACGGTCCGGCGAACGGTCCAAGGCAACTAAATCAGAAAAGAAAACGAATCCGATCTAGGGTTTCGGAGAAGAAAACCGAACGAAAAACCGATCTAGAAAACCGGAACGGTTTAGATAAGAACCAGAAAGAAAACGAATCGGAAGAGAAGAAAAGAATCGGAACGGTTTATAAGAAAAACCGAACCGAGGAAGAAAAAGAGATGCGGCGCGGGGCAACCTTGGGGAGGGGCTCCGGCGAACGGCGGCATAGGGCGGCGGCGGTGTGGGCAAGGTGCGGCGGCGGCGGTGGTGGGGGGCGGCACGGCTAAGGCGGCGGCGGCGCGGCTTTGGGAGGCGCGGGGTGGTGTGGGGCT